>NC_068421.1:8282549-8305049 GCF_023373465.1 Oncorhynchus keta
GTCATCTCCCGTCTGGATTACTGCAACTCGCTGTTGGCTGGGCTCCCTGCCTGTGCCATTAAACCCCTACAACTCATCCAGAACGCCGCAGCCCGTCTGGTGTTCAACCTTCCCAAGTTCTCTCACGTCACCCCGCTCCTCCGCTCTCTCCACGGGCTTCCAGTTGAAGCTCGCATCCGCTACAAGACCATGGTGCTTGCCTACGGAGCTGTGAGGGGAACGGCACCTCAGTACCTCCAGGCTCTGATCAGGCCCTACACCCAAACAAGGGCACTGCGTTCATCCACCTCTGGCCTGCTCGCCTCCCTACCACTGAGGAAGTACAGTTCCCGCTCAGCCCAGTCAAAACTGTTCGCTGCTCTGGCTCCCCAATGGTGGAACACACTCCCTCACGACGCCAGGACAGCGGAGTCAATCACCACCTTCCGGAGACACCTGAAACCCCACCTCTTTAAGGAATACCTAGGATAGGATAAAGTAATCCTTCTCACCCCCCCCCCCCCTTAAAAGATTTAGATGCACTATTGTAAAGTGGCTGTTCCACTGGATGTCATAAGGTGAATGCACCAATTTGTAAGTCGCTCTGGATAAGAGCGTCTGCTAAATGACTTAAATGTAAAATGTAATGTAAATGTTTGCTCTGTGAGATGGAACAAGGCTATCGTTTGCTCTGTGTGGTCTGATGGAACAAGCCTATCATTTGCTCTGTGTGGTCTGATGGAACAAGGCTATCGTTCTGTGAGATGGAACAAGGCTATCGTTCTGTGAGATGGAACAAGGCTATCGTTTGCTCTGTGTGGTCTGATGGAACAAGGCTATCGCTCTGTGTGGTCTGATGGAACAAGGCTATCGCTCTGTGTGGTCTGATGGAACAAGGGTATCGTTTGCTCTGTGTGGTCTGATGGAACAAGGCTATCGTTTGCTCTGTGTGTTGTGATGGAACAAGGCTATCATTCTGTGAGATGGAACAAGGCTATCGTTCTGTGAGATGGAACAAGGCTATCGTTTGCTCTGTGTGGTCTGATGGAACAAGGCTATCGCTCTGTGTGGTCTGATGGAACAAGGCTATCGCTCTGTGTGGTCTGATGGAACAAGGCTATCGTTTGCTCTGTGTGGTCTGATGGAACAAGGCTATCGTTCTGTGAGATGGAACAAGGCTATCGTTCTGTGAGATGGAACAAGGCTATTGTTTGCTCTGTGTGGTCTGATGGAACAAGGCTATTGCTCTGTGTGGTCTGATGGAACAAGGCTATCACTCTGTGTGGTCTGATGGAACAAGGCTATCGCTCTGTGTGGTCTGATGGAACAAAGCTATCGTTTGCTCTGTGTGGTCTGATGGAACAAGGCTATCGTTCTGTGAGATGGAACAAGGCTATCGTTCTGTGAGATGGAACAAGGCTATCGTTCTGTGAGATGGAACAAGGCTATCGTTTGCTCTGTGTGGTCTGATGGAACAAGGCTATCGTTCTGTGAGATGGAACAAGGCTATCATTTGCTCTGTGAGATGGAACAAGGCTATCGTTTGCTCTGTGAGATGGAACAAGGCTATCGTTTGCTCTGTGTGGTCTGATGGAACAAGGCTATCGCTCTGTGTGGTCTGATGGAACAAGGCTATCGCTCTGTGTGGTCTGATGGAACAAGGCTATCGTTTGCTCTGTGAGATGGAACAAGGCTATCGTTTGCTCTGTGAGATGGAACAAGGCTATCGTTTGCTCTGTGAGATGGAACAAGGCTATCATTTGCTCTGTGAGATGGAACAAGGCTATCGTTTGCTCTGTGTGGTCTGATGGAACAAGGCTATCGTTTGCTCTGTGTGGTCTGATGGAACAAGGCTATCGCTCTGTGTGATGGAACAAGGCTATCGTTCTGTGAGATGGAACAAGGCTATCGTTCTGTGAGATGGAACAAGGCTATCGTTCTGTGAGATGGAACAAGGCTATCGTTTGCTCTGTGTGGTCTGATGGAACAAGGCTATCGTTCTGTGAGATGGAACAAGGCTATCATTTGCTCTGTGAGATGGAACAAGGCTATCGTTTGCTCTGTGTGGTCTGATGGAACAAGGCTATCGCTCTGTGTGGTCTGATGGAACAAGGCTATCGCTCTGTGTGGTCTGATGGAACAAGGCTATCGTTTGCTCTGTGAGATGGAACAAGGCTATCGTTTGCTCTGTGAGATGGAACAAGGCTATCGTTTGCTCTGTGAGATGGAACAAGGCTATCGTTTGCTCTGTGAGATGGAACAAGGCTATCGTTTGCTCTGTGAGATGGAACAAGGCTATCATTTGCTCTGTGAGATGGAACAAGGCTATCGTTTGCTCTGTGTGGTCTGATGGAACAAGGCTATCGTTTGCTCTGTGTGGTCTGATGGAACAAGGCTATCGTTTGCTCTGTGTGGTCTGATGGAACAAGGCTATCGTTTGCTCTGTGTGGTCTGATGGAACAAGGCTATCGTTTGCTCTGTGTGGTCTGATGGAACAAGGCTATCGTTTGCTCTGTGTGGTCTGATGGAACAAGGCTATCGTTTGCTCTGTGTGGTCTGATGGAACACAGCGCCGTCTCACTCAAGGCTTTGTATCTCTCTGTCTGATGGTCACAGGGCTGTTCGGGTATCTATCCAGAACACTCGTTTAGAAAAAAAGGTTCCTTACAGAACCAAAAAAGGATTCAATCACTTGCTTCATATAGAACCCGTTTATAGGGTTCTTTGATCAGAACCCTAGAGGTTCTTCTTCGTTGGACCAAAATGGTTCCATTTCGATCCCTGCGTTATGGCTATGGCAAAATGGTTCCATTTCGATCCCTGCGTTATGGCTATGACGACTAAATAGGATTTTTGTTTCGTTGCTGAGAATATAATTCACTAAACAATGAAATAAATAGACATAAGAAAACTAACATAATTTTGCACGCCCAATTTTTCAGTTTTTCATTTGTTAAAAAAGTTTGAAATATCCAATAAATGTCGTTCCACTTCATGATTGTGTCCCACTTGTTGTTGATTCTTCACACAAAAAAATACAGTTTTATATCTTTATGTTTGAAGCCTGAAATGTGGCAAAAGGTCGCAAAGTTCAAGGGGGCCGAATACTTTCGCAAGGCACTGTATGTTACTCTCAGTCTGCAAACCAGAATGTGTCAGATCCTGGTCGAATGAAATAGACGGTCAGCTAAAATGGTCAAAAAGTTTTATTCACGGAACGTTCTGAAGTCAAGAATACAAAACAATTGATTTTATACTGACTTCTTTACGCCCACACTTACACACACACATACGCACACACATACATACGCACACACATGTTCTGCTACGCACACACTGTCTGTCTCACTTCCCAGCCGACAGAGCTAGTGACCTCGTCCTCGAGACGTACTCCTCGTTCTCTCCCAAATCTCTAGTCAGGTCGGGAACCAAGCTCAGACAGTCTGTGTTTGAAATACCATAGAGCCATATTGTTTCACCCTTATTTTGACTAGGACTACACATTTATTGATTATGATTTCATACATTCTAATCAATTCCATACAATTAATATGTTTCAGGGCGGAATATTCTAATCATTCAATTAACAGACAATTCTCACCTATCAAACGGTGTCCCCTGTATATAGTCTCATTACTAACCTGTACCCCCTGTATATAGTCTCATTACTAACCTGTACCCCCTGTATATAATCTCATTACTAACCTGTACCCCCTGTATATAGTCTCATTACTAACCTGTACCCCTGTATATAGTCTCATTACTAACCTGTACCCCTGTATATAGTCTCATTTCTAACCTGTACCCCCTGTATATAGTCTCATTACTAACCTGTACCCCTGTATATAGTCTCATTTCTAACCTGTACCCCCTGTATATAGTCTCATTTCTAACCTGTACCCCTGTATATAGTCTCATTTCTAACCTGTACCCCCTGTATATAGTCTCATTACTAACCTGTACCCCCTGTATATAGTCTCATTTCTAACCTGTGACCCCCTGTATATAGTCTCATTACTAACCTGTGACCCCTGTATATAGTCTCATTACTAACCTGTGACCCCTGTATATAGTCTCATTACTAACCTGTACCCCCTGTATATAGTCTCATTACTAACCTGTGACCCCTGTATATAGTCTCATTACTAACCTGTACCCCTGTATATAGTCTCATTACTAACCTGTAGCCCCTGTATATAGTCTCATTACTAACCTGTAACCCCTGTATATAGTCTCATTACTAACCTGTACCCCCTGTATATAGTCTCATTACTAACCTGTACCCCCTGTATATAGTCTCATTACTAACCGGTACCCCCCTGTATATAGTCTCATTACTAACCTATACCCCCTGTATATAGTCTCATTACTAACCGGTACCCCCCTGTATATAGTCTCATTACTAACCGGTACCCCCCTGTATATAGTCTCATTACTAACCTGTACCCCTGTATATAGTCTCATTACTAACCTGTACCCCTGTATATAGTCTCATTACTAACCTGTACCCCCTGTATATAGTCTCATTACTAACCTGTAGTCTCATTACCCTGTATATAGTCTCATTACTAACCTGTACCCCCTGTATATAGTCTCATTACTAACCTGTACCCCCTGTATATAGTCTCATTACTAACCTGTACCCCTGTATATAGTCTCATTACTAACCTGTACCCCTGTATATAGTCTCATTACTAACCTGTACCCCTGTATATAGTCTCATTACTAACCTGTACCCCTGTATATAGTCTCATTACTAACCTGTACCCCCTGTATATAGTCTCATTACTAACCTGTACCCCTGTATATAGTCTCATTACTAACCTGTACCCCCTGTATATAGTCTCATTACTAACCTGTACCCCTCTCATTATATAGTCTCATTACTAACCTGTACCCCTGTATATAGTCTCATTACTAACCTGTACCCCTGTATATAGTCTCATTACTAACCTGTACCCCTGTATATAGTCTCATTACTAACCTGTACCCCTGTATATAGTCTCATTACTAACCTGTACCCCTGTATATAGTCTCATTACTAACCTGTACCCCTGTATATAGTCTCATTACTAACCTGTACCCCTGTATATAGTCTCATTACTAACCTGTACCCCTGTATATAGTCTCATTACTAACCTGTACCCCTGTATATAGTCTCATTACTAACCTGTACCCCTGTATATAGTCTCATTACTAACCTGTACCCCTGTATATAGTCTCATTACTAACCTGTACCCCTGTATATAGTCTCATTACTAACCTGTACCCCTGTATATAGTCTCATTACTAACCTGTACCCCTGTATATAGTCTCATTACTAACCTGTACCCCTGTATATAGTCTCATTACTAACCTGTGCCCCCTGTATATAGTCTCATTACTAACCTGTACCCCTGTATATAGCCTCATTACTAACCTGTACCCCCTGTATATAGTCTCATTACTAACCTGTACCCCTGTATATAGTCTCATTACTAACCTGTACCCCCTGTATATAGTCTCATTACTAACCTGTACCCCCTGTATATAGTCTCATTACTAACCTGTACCCCCTGTATATAGTCTCATTTCTAACCTGTACCCCTGTATATAGTGTCATTACTAACCTGTACCCCTGTATATAGTCTCATTACTAACCTGTACCGCCTGTATATAGTCTCATTACTAACCTGTGCCCCCTGTATATAGTCTCATTACTAACCTGTACCCCCTGTATATAGTCTCATTACTAACCTGTACACCCTGTATATAGTCTCATTACTAACCTGTACCGCCTGTATATAGCCTCATTACTAACCTGTACCCCTGTATATAGTCTCATTACTAACCTGTGCCCCCTGTATATAGTCTCATTACTAACCTGTACCCCCTGTATATAGTCTCATTACTAACCTGTACACCCTGTATATAGTCTCATTACTAACCTGTACCGCCTGTATATAGTCTCATTACTAACCTGTGCCCCCTGTATATAGCCTCATTACTAACCTGTACCCCTGTATATAGTCTCATTACTAAACTGTACCCCCTGTATATAGTCTCATTACTAAACTGTGACCCCTGTATATAGTCTCATTACTAACCTGTACCCCCTGTATATAGTCTCATTACTAACCTGTATCCCCTATATATAATTTCATTACTAACCTGTAACCCTGTATATAGTCTCATTACTAACCTGTACCCCCTGTATATAGTCTCATTACTAACCTGTATCCCCTATATATAATTTCATTACTAACCTGTAACCCTGTATATAGTCTCATTACTAACCTGTACACCCTGTATATAGTCTCATTACTAACCTGTACCCCCTGTATATAGTCTCATTACTAACCTGTACCCCCTGTATATAGCCTCATTACTAACCTGTACCCCTGTATATAGTCTCATTACTAACCTGTACCCCTGTATATAGTCTCATTACTAACCTGTACCCCCTGTATATAGCCTCATTACTAACCTGTCTCATTACCCCTGTATATAGCCTCATTACTAACCTGTACCCCTGTATATAGTCTCATTACTAACCTGTACCCCTGTATATAGTCTCATTACTAACCTGTACCCCTGTATATAGTCTCATTACTAACCTGTACCCCCCTGTATATAGTCTCATACTAACCTGTACCCCTGTATATAGTCTCATTACTAACCTGTACCCCCTGTATATAGTCTCATTACTAACCTGTACCCCTGTATATAGTCTCATTACTAACCTGTACCCCTGTATATAGTCTCATTACTAACCTGTACCCCTGTATATAGTCTCATTACTAACCTGTACCCCTGTATATAGTCTCATTACCCCCTAACTAACCTGTACCCCTGTATATAGTCTCATTACTAACCTGTACCCCCTGTATATAGTCTCATTACTAACCTGTACCCCTGTATATAGTCTCATTACTAACCTGTACCCCTGTATATAGTCTCATTACTAACCTGTACCCCTGTATATAGTCTCATTACTAACCTGTACCCCTGTATATAGTCTCATTACTAACCTGTACCCCTGTATATAGTCTCATTACTAACCTGTACCCCTGTATATAGTCTCATTACTAACCTGTACCCCCTGTATATAGCCTCATTACTAACCTGTGACCCCTGTATATAGTCTCATTACTAACCTGTACTCCCTGTATATAGTCTCATTACTAACCTGTACCCCCTGTATATAGTCTCATTACTAACCTGTACCCCCTGTATATAGCCTCATTACTAACCTGTGACCCCTGTATATAGCCTCATTACTAACCTGTACCCCCTGTATATAGCCTCATTACTAACCTGTACTCCCTGTATATAGTCTCTGTGAACACCTTCTCATTTGCAGCAACAACCTGGGGAATAGTTACAGGGGAGAGGAGGGGGATGAATGAGCCAATTGTAAACTGGGGATGATTAGGTGACCGTGATGGTTTGAAGGACCAGATTGGAAATTTAGCCAAGACACCAGGGTTAAAACCCCTACTCTTACAATAAGTGCCATGGGATCTTTAATGACCCATACCTCCTTATAGTCAGCAACAGTCTTCTGATGGTTTAATGAAACACAGCACCCCCCTCCCCCATCAATTGACTCCACACTGAAACATTTAGCTAATTGTTGTCTGCTTCTTTTAGTCAATTACAAAACTATATTTTAGAAAAGTACAACATGTGTAAAGATGACTTTTCAACATCGACTGCACCCAAGCAGAAAAAAAGTTATGTTGTAGAGCCTAATGCCTAATGTTCGTCTGGCGCTAACGTTAGCCACGTGAGCTAGCTACGGTACCAACCAGAACATTAACCAGAACATTAAACTAGCCAAGATCAACAACACAAACAGATTATAAAGCTACAAGTGAGTGAGTGGAGTTACAAACGGACTGTACTAAACAAATTTAAATTGTCTTAACTGTGATGAAATGTTTTCCACACACTCTGTAATTGCAGAGGAACAGTGGATCAACTGCCTTGGTAGGTAGCCTAGTGGTTAGAGTGTAGAGGAGGTAGGTAGCCTAGTGGTTAGAGTGTAGAGGTGGCAGGTAGCCTAGTGGTTAGAGTGTAGAGGTGGTAGGTAGCCTAGTGGTTAGATTGTAGGGACGGCAGGTACACTAGTGGTTAGAGTGTAGGGACGGCAGGTAGCCTATTGGTTAGAGTGTAGAGGCGGCAGGGTAGCCTAGCGGTTAGAGTGTAGGGACGGCAGGTAGCCTAGCGGTTAGAGTGTAGGGACGGCAGGTAGCCTATTGGTTAGAGTGTAGGGACGGCAGGTAGCCTAGTGGTTAGAGTGTAGGGACGGCAGGTAGCCTAGTGGTTAGAGTGTAGAGGTGGTAGGTAGCCTAGTGGTTAGAGTGTAGAGGTGGTAGGTAGCCTAGTGGTTAGAGTGTAGAGACGGCAGGTAGCCTAGTGGTTAGAGTGTAGAGGTGGTAGGTAGCCTAGTGGTTAGAGTGTAGAGGTGGTAGGTAGCCTAGTGGTTAGAGTGTAGGGACGGCAGGTAGCCTAGTGGTTAGAGTGTAGAGGTGGCAGGTAGCCTAGTGGTTAGAGTGTAGGGACGGCAGGTAGCCTAGTGGTTAGAGTGTAGAGGTGGCAGGTAGCCTAGTGGTTAGAGTGTAGGGACGGCAGGTAGCCTAGTGGTTAGAGTGTAGGGACGGCAGGTAGCCTAGTGGTTAGAGTGTAGGGACGGCAGGTAGCCTAGTGGTTAGAGTGTAGGGACAGCAGGTAGCCTAGCGGTTAGAGTGTAGAGGAGGCAGGTAGCCTAGTGGTTAGAGTGTAGAGGTGGCAGGTAGCCTATTGGTTAGAGTGTAGAGGAGGCAGGGTAGCCTAGTGGTTAGAGTGTAGAGGTGGCAGGTAGCCTAGTGGTTAGAGTGTAGAGGAGGCAGGTAGCCTAGTGGTTAGAGTGTAGGGACGGCAGGTAGCCTAGTGGTTAGAGTGTAGGGACGGCAGGTAGCCTAGTGGTTAGAGTGTAGGGACGGCAGGTAGCCTAGTGGTTAGAGTGTAGGGACGGCAGGTAGCCTAGTGGTTAGAGTGTAGGGACGGCAGGTAGCCTAGTGGTTAGAGTGTAGGGACGGCAGGTAGCCTAGTGGTTAGAGTGTAGGGACGGCAGGTAGCCTAGTGGTTAGAGTGTAGGGACGGCAGGTAGCCTAGTGGTTAGAGTGTAGGGACGGCAGGTAGCCTAGTGGTTAGAGTGCAGGGACGGCAGGTAGCCTAGTGGTTAGAGTGTAGGGACGGCAGGTAGCCTAGTGGTTAGAGTGTAGGGACGGCAGGTAGCCTAGTGGTTAGAGTGTAGGGACGGCAGGTAGCCTAGTGGTTAGAGCGTAGGGACGGCAGGTAGCCTAGTGGTTAGAGCGTAGGGGCGGCAGGGTAGCCTAGTGGTTAGAGCGTCGGGACGGCAGGTAGCCTAGTGGTTAGAGTGTAGGGACAGCAGGTAGCCTAGTGGTTAGAGTGTAGGGACGGCAGGTAGCCTAGTGGTTAGAGTGTAGGGACGGCAGGTAGCCTAGTGGTTAGAGTGTAGGGACGGCAGGTAGCCTAGTGGTTACAGTGTAGGGACGGCAGGTAGCCTAGTGGTTAGAGTGTAGGGACGGCAGGTAGCCTAGTGGTTAGAGTGTAGGGACGGCAGGTAGCCTAGTGGTTAGAGTGTAGGGACGGCAGGTAGCCTAGTGGTTAGAGTGTAGGGACGGCAGGTAGCCTAGTGGTTAGAGTGTAGGGACGGCAGGTAGCCTAGTGGTTAGAGTGTAGGGACGGCAGGTAGCCTAGTGGTTAGAGTGTAGGGACGGCAGGTAGCCTAGTGGTTAGAGTGTAGGGACGGCAGGTAGCCTAGTGGTTAGAGTGTAGGGACGGCAGGTAGCCTAGTGGTTAGAGTGTAGGGACGGCAGGTAGCCTAGTGGTTAGAGTGTAGGGACGGCAGGTAGCCTAGTGGTTAGAGCGTAGGGGCGGCAGGGTAGCCTAGTGGTTAGAGCGTCGGGACGGCAGGTAGCCTAGTGGTTAGAGCGTAGGGGCGGCAGGGTAGCCTAGTGGTTAGAGCGTCGGGACGGCAGGTAGCCTAGTGGTTAGAGTGTAGGGACGGCAGGTAGCCTAGTGGTTAGAGTGTAGGGACGGCAGGTAGCCTAGTGGTTAGAGTGTAGGGACGGCAGGTAGCCTAGTGGTTAGAGTGTAGGGACGGCAGGTAGCCTAGTGGTTAGAGTGTAGGGACGGCAGGTAGCCTAGTGGCTAGAGTGTAGGGACGGCAGGTAGCCTAGTGGCTAGAGTGTAGGGACGACAGGTAGCCTAGTGGTTAGAGTGTAGGGACGGCAGGTAGCCTAGTGGTTAGAGTGTAGGGACGTTAGTTAGATTGGACATGCAGCGACACAGCCTAGCTAAGGAGCATTGTGCTGATGATAGATTGGACATGCAGCAACACAGCCTAGCTAGGGAGCATTGTGTTGATGATAGATTGGACATGCAGCAACACAGCCTAGCTAGGGAGCATTGTGCTGATGATAGATTGGACATGTAGCGACACAGCCTAGCTAAGGAGCATTGTGCTGATGATAGATTGGACATGTAGCGACACAGCCTAGCTAGGGAGCATTGTGTTGATGATAGATTGGACATGTAGCGACACAGCCTAGCTAGGGAGCATTGTGCTGATGATAGATTGGACAACTTTACAAAGTGAGACTTTGTTCTCGTGTTTCTTGGCTATTTCCATTGTTTCGTTCACACGGTCGGTTGATTTTCAGTGTTAGTTTGAGTCTGCTGCTTCTCCTGATAGCGCGTCGCGATGCTGTCCCACTACTAGTCAGATCACACTGATTCACAAATGCCACCCAATTCCCCATAGTGCACTGCTTTTGACCAGACTTAGCTTAGTGACGTGTCACTCTATTGTGCTGCGGCCTGTGGGTTTTGTTGTTGCAAGACCGGTAGTTTGGTATCTGCAAGCTCTCAATGCCCTTTTAAAGCTCTGAGTACTGGACCGGTAGTTTGGTATCTGCAAGCTCTCAATGTCCTTTTAAAGCTCTGAGTACTGGGCTGGTAGTTTGGTATCTGCAAGCTCTCAATGTCCTTTTAAAGCTCTGAGTACTGGACCGGTAGTTTGGTATCTGCAAGCTCTCAATGTCCTTTTAAAGCTCTGAGTACTGGACCGGTAGTTTGGTATCTGCAAGCTCTCAATGCCCTTTTAAAGCTCTGAGTACTGGACCGGTAGTTTGGTATCTGCAAGCTCTCAATGCCCTTTTAAAGCTCTGAGTACTGGACCGGTAGTTTGGTATCTGCAAGCTCTCAATGTCCTTTTAAAGCTCTGAGTACTGGACCGGTAGTTTGGTATCTGGGCCAAGCGACACCTTGTCTCTCTCTCTCTCTTTCTTTTTGCTTGTTTTTGCTGGCAGGAGTTGAAAAGCTATTGACTAATCAGCCCAGATGCCCTGCTGCTAATTGGGGAGAAAAAAGGAACAAGGCAGGCAGAAAGAGAGGCAGGCAGGAAGAGAGGCAGGCAGGAAGAGAGGCAGGCAGGAAGAGAGGCAGGCAGGGAGAGAGGCAGGCAGGAAGAGAGGCAGGCAGGAAGAGAGGCAGGGAGGAAGAGAGGCAGGGAGAGAGGCAGGCAGGGAGAGAGGCAGGCAGGAAGAGAGGCAGGCAGGAAGAGAGGCAGGCAGGAAGAGAGGCAGGCAGGAAGAGAGGCAGGCAGGAAGAGAGGCAGGCAGGAAGAGAGGCAGGCAGAAAGAGAGACAGGCAGGGAGAGAGGCAGGCAGGGAGAGAGGCAGGCAGGAAGAGAGGCAGGCAGGAAGAGAGGCAGGCAGGGAGAGAGGCAGGCAGGAAGAGAGGCAGGCAGGGAGAGAGGCAGGCAGGAAGAGAGGCAGGCAGGAAGAGAGCCAGGCAGGGAGAGAGCCAGGCAGAGAGAGAGGCAGGCAGGCAGGGAGAGAGGCAGGCAGGAAGAGAGGCAGGCAGGAAGAGAGGCAGGCAGGGAGAGAGACAGGAAGGAAGAGAGGCAGGCAGGAAGAGAGCCAGGCAGGGAGAGAGCCAGGCAGGGAGAGAGGCAGGCAGGCAGGGAGAGAGGCAGGCAGGGAGAGAGGCAGACAGAAAGAGAGGCAGGCAGAAAGAGAGACAGGCAGAAAGAGAGCCAGGCAGGGAGAGAGGCAGGCAGGGAGAGAGGCAGGCAGGGAGGAAATAGGGAATAGGGTTCTATAGGGCCCTGGTCTAATGTAGTGCACTAGGTAGGGAATAGGGTTCTATAGGGCCCTGGTCTAATGTAGTGCACTAGGTAGGGAATAGGGTTCTATAGGGCCCTGGTCTAATGTAGTGCACTAGGTAGGGAATAGGGTTCTATAGGGCCCTGGTCTAATGTAGTGCACTAGGTAGGGAATAGGGTTCTATAGGGCCCTGGTCTAATGTAGTGCACTATGTAGGGAATAGGGTGCCATCTGGGATACAACCTACTACTCACATCTCAGTTCCTTCTCATTAGTTACACGTGTAACTAACTTCTCCTTGAACGGTGCCACTTGTGATTGATTTAAAATACAGAACTTCCTTCACCCCCATGTTTCTCTTCTCTCATTAATAAAAAAAACCCCTCAGTGGATGGAGCTGGCAGAGCAGAGCGGACACAATGACCCTGATGATGATTCCCACTCAGGCCCGGCCTTTTATTCAATTATCTTCATGTTGTTGCCGATGGAACAGAACAGCAGTATCAAGCCGGTGTGTTAATAGGGTTATGACTCAGGGTTTAGCAGGGAATGTGAAGTTCAGTCTGCCAAGGAAGTGAACGATTAATTATGTTAGCACGTTTGTTCACGTCATCAAATCAAATTTTATTGGTCACATGCACATATTTAGCAGATGTTATTGGTCACATACACATATGTAGCAGATGTTATTGCGGGTGTAGAGAAATGCTTGTGTTCCTAGCGCCAACAGTGCAGTAATATCTAATAATACACAACTCTAAAAGTAAAATAATGGAATTAAGAATTATATAAACATTAGATCGAGCAATATAGGAGTGACATTGACTAAATACAGTAGAATAGAATACAGTATATACATATGAGATGAGTAAAGCAGTATGTAAACATTATAAATCAAGTGACCAGTGATTCCATTATTATAGTGACCAGTGTTCCATTATTATAGTGACCAGTGTTCCATTATTAAAGTGACCAGTGTTCCATTATTAAAGTGACCAGTGTTCCATTATTAAAGTGACCAGTGTTCCATTATTAAAGTGACCAGTGTTCCATTATTAAAGTGACCAGTGTTCCATTATTAAAGTGACCAGTGTTCCATTATTAAAGTGACCAGTGTTCCATTATTAAAGTGACCAGTGTTCCATTATTAAAGTGACCAGTGTTCCATTATTAAAGTGACCAGTGTTCCATTATTAAAGTGACCAGTGTTCCATTATTAAAGTGACCAGTGTTCCATTATTAAAGGGACCAGTGTTCCATTATTAAAGGGACCAGTGTTCCATTATTATAGTGACCAGTGTTCCATTATTATAGTGACCAGTGTTCCATTATTAAAGTGACCAGTGTTCCATTATTAAAGTGACCAGTGTTCCATTATTAAAGTGACCAGTGTTCCATTATTAAAGTGACCAGTGTTCCATTATTAAAGTGACCAGTGTTCCATTATTAAAGTGACCAGTGTTCCATTATTAAAGTGACCAGTGTTCCATTATTAAAGGGACCAGTGTTCCATTATTATAGTGACCAGTGTTCCATTATTATAGTGACCAGTGTTCCATTATTAAAGTGACCAGTGTTCCATTATTAAAGTGACCAGTGTTCCATTATTAAAGTGACCAGTGTTCCATGTCTATAGGGCAGCAGCCTCTAAGGTGCAGGGTTGAGTAACTGGGTGGAGGCCGGCTAGTGATGGCTGTTTAACGGTCATATGGCCTTGAGATAGAAGCTGTTTTTCAGTCCCTCGGTCCCCAGCTTTGATGCACCTGTACTGACCTCAGCAGGGCTGATTTCAAGGTTTTACTGCTAACCTACAAAGCATTACATGGGCTTGCTCCTACCTACCTCTCTGATTTGGTCCCATTATACGGTCAAAGTGAGGCCCATTGTCCCTGAATTTTAAGCAAACAGCTGGAGGCATAGAGCTCCATTTTTTGGAACGGTCTGCCTACCCATGTCAGAGACGCAAAGTCTCAACCTTTAAGTCTTTTGAAGACTCATCTCTTCAGTGGGTATAGTGAGTCTGGCCCAGGAGTGGGAAGTGAACGGAAAGGCTCTGGAGCCACCGCCCTTGCTGTCTCTGCCTGGCCGGTTCCCCTCTTTCCACTGGGATTCTCTGCCTTAACCCTGTTACGGGGCTGAGTCACAGTGCCGTCCCTGGGGGGGTGCGTCACCTGGGTGGGTTGATTCACTGTTGTGGTCGGCCTGTCTGGGTTGCCCCCCTTGGGTTGTACCGTGGCGGAGATCTTTGTGGGCTATACTCGGCCTTGTCTCAGGATGGTAAGTTGGTGGTTGAAGATATCCCTCTAGTGGTTGGGGGATGTGCTTTGGCAAAGTGGGTGGGGTTATATCCTTCCTGTTTGGCCCTGTCCGGGGTGTCCTCGGATGGGGCCCAGTCTCCTGACCCCTCCTGTCTCAGCCTCCAGTATTTATGCTGCAGTAGTTTATGTGTCGGGGGGCTAGGGTCAGTTTGTTATATCTGGAGTACTTCTCCTGTCCTATTCGGTGTCCTGTGTGAATCTAAGTGTGCGTTCTCTAATTCTCTCCTTCTCTCTTTCTTTCTCTCTCTCAGGACCTGAGCCCTAGGACCATGTCCCAGGACTACCTGACATGAGGACTCCTTGCTGTCCCCAGTCCACCTGGCCATGCTCCTGCTCCAGTTTCAACTGACCTGAGCCCTAGGACCGTGCCCCAGGACTACCTGACATGGCTCCTTGCTGTCCCCAGTCCACCTGACTGTGCTGCTGCTCCAGTTTCAACTGTTCTGCCTTATTATTATTCGACCATGCTGGTCATTTATGAACATTTGAACATCTTGGTCATGTTCTGTTATAATCTCCGGCACAGCCAGAAGAGGACTGGCCACCCCACATAGCCCGGTTCCTCTCTAGGTTTCTTCCTAGGTTTTGGCCTTTCTAGGGAGTTTTTCCTAGCCACCGTGCTTTTACACCTGCATTGTTTGCTGTTTGGGGTTTTAGGCTGGGTTTCTGTACAGCACTTTGAGATATCAGCTGATGTACGAAGGGCTATATAAATAAATTTGATTTGATTTGATTTTGATTTCTGGATGGTAGCGGAGTGAACAGGCAGTGGCTCGAGTGGTCGGCGTCCTTGATGATATTTTTGGCCTTCCTGTGACATCGGATGCTGTAGGTTTATTTAACCCTTTATTTAACCAGGAAAAGCCCATTGACCCAGGGGGACCTGGTCAATCAATACATATATATAACTAAAACATATAACAATGCAACAACATGATCCGGCATAAAAAAAAAAGCATTTTACACTCCTCTGTAACAGAGTCTCCTGTCTATATTTGAATTAATTTTAGACTATTCCATGAGTCTGATGCACAAGAAGAGAAGGCAGTCTCACCCAATACTGTGAATGTCCTGGGGACTTTATGTAGCAAACACCGAGCAGACCGGGTCTGGTAACATAGCAACCACCTAGCAGACCGGGTCTGGTAACTGCTGGTGGTGAAGGAGACCAGACTACAGAGGTAAAGAGGGAGTTTACCTGCTGGTGGTGAAGGAGACCAGACTACAGAGGTAAAGAGGGAGTTTACCTGCTGGTGGTGAAGGAGACCAGACTACAGAGGTAAAGAGGGAGTTTACCTGCTGGTGGGGAAGGAGACCAGACTACAGAGGGAGTTTACCTGCTGGTGGGGAAGGAGACCAGACTACAGAGGTAAAGGGAGTTTACCTGCTGGTGGTGAAGGAGACCAGACTACAGAGGGAGTTTACCTGCTGGTGGGGAAGGAGACCAGACTACAGAGGTAAAGAGGGAGTTTACCTGCTGGTGGTGAAGGAGACCAGACTACAGAGGGAGTTTACCTGCTGGTGGGGAAGGAGACCAGACTACAGAGGGAGTTTACCTGCTGGTGGGGAAGGAGACCAGACTACAGAGGGAGTTTACCTGCTGGTGGTGAAGGAGACCAGACTACAGAGGGAGTTTACCTGCTGGTGGGGAAGGAGACCAGACTACAGAGGTAAAGAGGGAGTTTACCTGCTGGTGGTGAAGGAGACCAGACTACAGGGGAGTTTACCTGCTGGTGGGGAAGGAGACCAGACTACAGAGGTAAAGAGGGAGTTCACCTGCTGGTGGTGAAGAAGACCAGACTACAGAGGTAAAGAGGGAGTTTACCTGCTGGTGGTGAAGGAGACCAGACTACAGAGGGAGTTTACCTACTGGTGGGGAAGGAGACCAGACTACAGAGGTAAAGAGGGAGTTTACCTGCTGGTGGGGAAGGAGACCAGACTACAGAGGTAAAGAGGGAGTTTACCTGCTGGTGGTGAAGGAGACCAGACTACAGAGGTAAAGAGGAGTTTACCTGCTGGTGGTGAAGGAGACCAGACTACAGAGGTAAAGAGGAGTTTACCTGCTGGTGGTGAAGGAGACCAGACTACAGAGGTAAAGAGGGAGTTTACCTGCTGGTGGGGAAGGAGACCAGACTACAGAGGTAAAGAGGGAGTTTACCTGCTGGTGGGGAAGGAGACCAGACTACAGAGGTAAAGAGGGAGTTCACCTGCTGGTGGGGAAGGAGACCAGACTACAGAGGGAGTTTACCTGCTGGTGGTGAAGGAGACCAGACTACAGAGGTAAAGGTCATTGTTGAGGTCATTGTTGGTAATCAGGCCTACCACTATTGTGTCGTCTGCAAACTTGATAATTGAGTTGGAGGCGTGTGTGGCCAAGCAGTCATGGGTGAACAGGGAGTACAGGAGGGGGCTGAGAACGCACCCTTGTGGGGCTCCTGTGTTGAGGATCATGCTCGGAGGACCCGGCTAGGGATGCCACCTGGGTCGGCAGCCATGCAAGGGTTAACACACTTAAATGTTTTACTCACGTCAGCCACGGAGAAGGAGAGCCCACAGTCCTTGGTAGTGGGCCGTGTCAGTGGCACTGTGTTATTCTCAAAGCGGGTGAAGAAGGTGTTTAGTTTGTCCGGAAGCAAGACGTCGGTGTCCTTGACGTGGCTGGTTTTCCCTTTGTAATCCATAATTGTCTGTAGACCCTGCCACATAAATATTTGGACATTGACCAAGTTATTATTATTTCAGCTGTCTACCACAGCAGACTTTCAGCTTTAATTTGAGGGTATTTACATACAAATCGGGTGAACGGTGTAGGAATTACAGCACTTTTTAAATGTGGTCCCCCCCATTTTTAAGGGACCAAAAGTAATTGGACAATTGGCTGCTCAGCTGTTCCATGGCCAGGTGTGTGTTATTCCCTCATTAGTTAATGTACAGGTAAGCAGATTAAAGTTCTTTAGCTGAATTAAAGTGTGGCATTTGCATTTGGAATCTGTTGTTGTTATCCCTCAATATGAAGTCCAAAGTGCTGTCACTGCCAGTGAAGCAAGCCATCATTCGGCTGAACAATCTAAACAAACACATCCAAGAGATAACAGAAACATTCGTTGTGGCCAAATCAACTATTTGGTACATTCTTAAAAAGAAAGAACACTGGTGAGCTCAGGAACACCAAAAGGCCAGGAAAAACCATGGAAAACAACTGTGGTGGATGACAGAATAATTATTTTTCTGGTAAAGGAAAAAGCCCTTCACAACAGTCGGCTAGATCAAGGATGTAGGTCACGCCCTGGTCTGTTTCACCTGTTCTTGTGATTGTCTCCACCCCCTCCAGGTGTCGCTTATTTTCCCCAATGTATTCATCCCTGTGTTTCCTGTCTCTCTGTGCCAGTTCGTCTTGTATGTTAGTAAAGTCAACCAGCATGTGATTCCCGTTCTCCTTTTGCTATTCTCTTTTTGATAGTCTTCCCGGTTTTGACCCCTGCCTGACTCTGAACTACTTTCCCACCTGCCTGATCATCCTGCCTGACCTTGATTCTGCCTGCCCTTCTGTACCTTTTGGACTCTGAACCTTTTTGCCTGTCCACAACCATTCTCTTGCCTTCCCCGACTGGATTAATAAATATTGTAAGACTCCAGCCATCTGCCTCCTGTGTCTGCGTCTGGGTCTCGCCTTGTGTCATGATACTGTATCAAAGTCAACCAAGAGAAGACTTCACCACAGTAAATAAAGAGGGTTTACAACAAGGATGACCAGATTAGGGCCAAAAATGCCTCAAAACCCATTGGATGGCGTTTCACAGTGCAGATGGACAATTACTTGTTTTTAAGGCAAAGAAGTGGAATGTTCTGCAATGGCCAAGTAAATCACCTGACCCGAATCCAATTGAGCATTTAGCATTTCACTTGCTGAAGGCAAAAGGCTCCAAGAACAAGCAGGAAATGAAGGCCGCTACAGTAAAGGCTTGGCAGAGCATCACCAGGGAAGAAACCCAGCATCTGGTGATGTCTATGGGTTCCAGACTTCAGGCAGTCATCGACTGCAAAGGACTCACAACTCACAATTTTATTTATGATTGTGTTAGTTAGTCCAATTACTTTTGAGCCCCTAAAATTGGGGGGCTATTTATAAAAATGGTTGTAATTCCTACACTGTTCATACAATCGTTTTGACAAAACCCTTAAATTAAAGATGACAGTCTATTCTTAAAGCACATCTTGATTGTTTCCTTTCAAATCCATTGTGAGACAAAATTATGCAAATTGTGTCACTGTCCAAATACTTATGGACCTGACTGTACGTCTTGTGTCTGAGCCGTTGAATTGCGACTCCATTTTGTCTCTGTACTGATGTTTTGCCTGTTTGATTGCCTTACTGAGGGAATAACTACACTGTTTATATTCAGCCATATTCCCAGTCACCTTGCCGTGGTTAAATGCGGTGGTTCGCGCTTTCAGTTTTGCGCGAATGCTGCCATCTATCCACGGTTTCTGGTTTGGGTAGATTTTAATATACAGGTACAATATTTCCTTCAACACTTCCTGATTACCTCAGTCACCATATCTGTGTATTCGTCAATGTTATTCTCAGAGGCTAGCCGGAACGTATCCAAGTCCGCATGATCAAAACCGATCTGACCGATTGGTCAGACCGGCATTGAATAGACCTTAGCATGGGTTCTTCCTGTTTGAGTTTCTGCCTATAGGAAGGGAGGAGCATAATGGGGTCGTGATCTGATTTGCCGAAGGGAGGGCAGGGGAGGGCCTTGTAGGCATTTGGAAAAGTTGAGTAGCAGTGGTCCAAAGCCAGCGCGAGTACCACAGTCGATGTGTTGGTAGAACCTCCGTAGCTTTTTCCTCAAATTTGCATTATTAAAATCCCCAGCTACAATAAATGCGGCCTCAGGATATGTGGTTTCCAGTTTGCATAAAGTCCACTGTGGTTCTTTGAGGGCCGTCGTGGTATTGGCATGGGGGAATATACACAGCTGTGACTATAACCGAAGAGATTTCTCTTGGGAGGTAATACGTTCGGCATTTGATTGTGAGGTATTCTAGGTCGGGTGAACAAAAGGACTTGAGTTCCTGTATGTTATCACAATCACACCATGAGTAGTTAATCATGAGACATACACCATCACCTTTCTTCTTCCCGGAGAGTTCTTTATTTCTGTCTGCGCGATGCACTGAGAACACAGCTGGCTGTATGGATGGGGGCAGTATATCTCTAGAGAGCCAGGATTCTGTGAAACAGTGTATGTTACAGTCCCTGGTGTCTCTCTGGAAGGAGATCCTCGCCCTGAGCTCGTCTACTTTATTGTCCAGGGACTGAACATTAACGAGTAATATACTCGGAAGCGGTGGGTGGTGGGCACGCCTCCTGAGTCGGATTAGTCCACTCCGAATACCTCTTCTCCCCCGGCGGTGTTTTGGAGCAACCTCTGAGAGGTACGATCAAAGGATCCAATGTCGGAAAGTTGTATTCCTGGTCGTAATGCTGGTGATTTATCACCACTCTGATATCCAAATGTTATTTCCGGCTGTATTTAATAACACAAAACATTTTTTTGGGACAATAATGCAAGACAAGCACATAAAGAAATGAAATACTGCAAAGTTGCTTAGGAGCAGAACTGATACATATGTTGGCGCCATCTATTCAGCTCTATGTAGAACACGTAGTTACCACGTAGTTACCACGCTCCAGAGGAGGACACATAGTTACCACGTAGTTACCACGTAGTTACCACGCTCCAGAGGAGGACACGTAGTTACCACGTAGTTACCACGCTCCAGAGGAGGACACGTAGTTACCACGTAGTTACCACGCTCCAGAGGAGGACACGTTGTACCACGTAGTTACCACGCTCCAGAGGAGGACACGTAGTTACCACGCTCCAGAGGAGGACACATAGTTACCACGCTCCAGAGGAGGACACGTAGTTACCACGCTCCAGAGGACACGTAGTTACCACGCTCCAGAGGAGGACACGTAGTTACCACATAGTTACCACGCTCCAGAGGAGGACACGTAGTTACCACGCTCCAGAGGAGGACACGTAGTTACCACATAGTTACCACGCTCCAGAGGAGGACACGTAGTTACCACGTAGTTTCCACGCTCCAGAGGAGGACACATAGTTACCACGCTCCAGAGGAAGACACGTAGTTACCACGCTCCAGAGGAGGACACGTAGTTACCACATAGTTACCACGCTCCACAGAAGGACACATAGTTACCACGCTCCAGAGGAGGACACGTAGTTACCACGCTCCATAGGAGGACACGTAGTTACCACATAGTTACCACGCTCCATAGGAGGACACGTAGTTACCACGCTCCAGAGGAGGACACGTAGTTACCACGCTCCAGAGGAGGACACGTAGTTACCACGCTCCAGAGGAGGACACATAGTTACCACGCTCCAGAGGAGGACACATAGTTACCACGCTCCAGAGGAGGACACATAGTTACCACGCTCCAGAGGAGGACACGTAGTTACCACGCTCCAGAGGAGGACACATAGTTACCACGCTCCAGAGGAGGACACATAGTTACCACGCTCCAGAGGAGGACACGTAGTTACCACGCTCCAGAGGAGGACACATAGTTACCACGCTCCAGAGGAGGACACGTAGTTACCACGCTCCAGAGGAGGACACATAGTTACCACGCTCCAGAGGAGGACACGTAGTTACCACGCTCCAGAGGAGGACACGTAGTTACCACGCTCCAGAGGAGGACACATAGTTACCACGCTCCAGAGGAGGACACGTAGTTACCACGCTCCAGAGGAGGACACATAGTTACCACGCTCCAGAGGAGGACACGTAGTTACCACGTAGTTACCACATAGTTACCACGCTCCAGAGGAGGACACATAGTTACCACGCTCCAGAGGAGGACACGTAGTTACCACGCTCCAGAGGAGGACACATAGTTACCACGCTCCAGAGGAGGACACGTAGTTACCACGCTCCAGAGGAGGACACGTAGTTACCACGCTCCAGAGGAGGACACATAGTTACCACGCTCCAGAGGAGGACACGTAGTTACCACGCTGCAGAGGAGGACACATAGTTACCACGCTCCAGAGGAGGACAGTAGAGGACACATAGTTACCACGCTCCAGAGGAGGACACATAGTTACCACGCTCCAGAGGAGGACACGTAGTTACCACGCTCCAGAGGAGGACACGTAGTTACCACGTAGTTACCACGCTCCAGAGGAGGACACATAGTTACCACGTAGTTACCACGCTCCAGAGGAGGACACATAGTTACCACGCTCCAGAGGAGGACACGTAGTTACCACGTAGTTACCACGTAGTTACCACGCTCCAGAGGAGGACACATAGTTACCACGCTCCAGAGGAGGACACATAGTTACCACGCTCCAGAGGAGGACACGTAGTTACCACGTAGTTACCACGCTCCAGAGGAGGACACATAGTTACCACGCTCCAGAGGAGGACACATAGTTACCACGCTCCAGAGGAGGACACATAGTCACCACGCTCCAGAGGAGGACACATAGTTACCACGCTCCAGAGGAGGCTCCAGAGGAGGACACATAGTTACGCTCCAGAGGAGGACACATAGTTACCACGCTCCAGAGGAGGACACATAGTCACCACGCTCCAGAGGAGGACACATAGTTACCACGCTCCAGAGGAGGACACATAGTTACCACGCTCCAGAGGAGGACACATAGTTACCACGCTCCAGAGGAGGACACATAGTTACCACGCTCCAGAGGAGGACACATAGTTACCACGCTCCAGAGGAGGACACATAGTTACCACGCTCCAGAGGAGGACACATAGTTACCACGCTCCAGAGGAGGACACGTAGTTACCACGTAGTTACCACGCTCCAGAGGAGGACACATAGTTACCACGCTCCAGAGGAGGACACATAGTTACCACGCTCCAGAGGAGGACACATAGTTACCACGCACTCCAGAGGAGGACACATAGTTACCACGCTCCAGAGGAGGACACATAGTTACCACGCTCCAGAGGAGGACACATAGTTACCACGCTCC
>NC_068421.1:8310049-8342549 GCF_023373465.1 Oncorhynchus keta
AGCTCTGTCAGCTCTGTGGCTCTCAAGGATGATCATTGGAAACAGGATGCACTTGAGCTCAATTTCAAGTCTCATAGCAAAGGGTCTGAATACTGATGTAAATAATGTATTTCTGTTTTTTTTTTAATTAATTTGCGAACATTTCAAAAAACCTGTTTTCACTTTGTCATTATGGGATATTATGTGTAGATTGGTAAGGATTTTTTATTTATTTAATCCATTTTAGAATAAGGCTGTAACATAACAAAATGTGGGTAAAGGTAAGGGGTCTGAATACTTTCTGAATGCACTGTATCTCTATATATGAAGCACATGCTACCTGGCCCAGCTGGAGACACATGTTGGTTACACAGGGCCAAATGCTTAAGTTAAACGACGCAGTAAATAAATAAGGAGAGAGCTGGATCCTTAACGGGCTGCAGTCTTCTCATGTACATTATCATGTAGCGAGAGAGAGACAACGAAGACCTAGTGTGTGGTTACAGCCAATTAGGAAGACCTAGTGTGTGGTCGCAACCAATTAGGAAGACCTAGTGTGTAGTCGCAACCAATTAGGAAGACCTAGTGTGTGGTCGCAACCAATTAGGAAGACCTAGTGTGTGGTCGCAACCAATTAGGAAGACCTAGTGTGTGGTCGCAACCAATTAGGAAGACCTAGTGTGTGGTTACAGCCAATTAGGAAGACCTAGTGTGTGGTTACAGCCAATTAGGAAGACCTAGTGTGTGGTTACAGCCAATTAGGAAGACCTAGTGTGTGGTCACAACCAATTAGGAAGACCTAGTGTGTGGTTACAGCCAATTAGGAAGACCTAGTGTGTGGTTACAGCCAATTAGGAAGACCTAGTGTGTGGTTACAGCCAATTAGGAAGACCTAGTGTGTGGTTACAGACAATTAGGAAGACCTAGTGTGTGGTTACAGCCAATTAGGAAGACCTAGTGTGTGGTCGCAACCAATTAGGAAGACCTAGTGTGTAGTCGCAACCAATTAGGAAGACCTAGTGTGTGGTCGCAACCAATTAGGAAGACCTAGTGTGTGGTCGCAACCAATTAGGAAGACCTAGTGTGTGGTCGCAACCAATTAGGAAGACCTAGTGTGTGGTTACAGCCAATTAGGAAGACCTAGTGTGTGGTTACAGCCAATTAGGAAGACCTAGTGTGTGGTCACAGCCAATTAGGAAGACCTAGTGTGTGGTTACAGCCAATTAGGAAGACCTAGTGTGTGGTTACAGCCAATTATGAAGACCTAGGGTGCAGCAGGTACCCTAGATGTTAGAGCGTTGGGCCAGTAACCGAAAGGCTGCTGGATCAAATCCCCAAGCTGACAAGGTATAAATCTGTCGTTCTGCCCCTGAACAAGGCAGTTAACCCACTATTCCCCTGAACTGAACAAGGCAGTTAACCCACTGTTCCCCTGAACAAGGCAGTTAACCCACTGTTCCCCTGAACAAGGCAGTTAACCCACTATTCCCCTGAACAAGGCAGTTAACCCACTGTTCCCCTGAACAAGGCAGTTAACCCACTGTTCCCCTGAACAAGGCAGTTAACCCACTATTCCCTGAACAAGGCAGTTAACCCACTGTTCCCTGAACAAGGCAGTTAACCCACTGTTCCCTGAACAAGGCAGTTAACCCACTGTTCCCTGAACAAGGCAGTTAACCCACTATTCCCCTGAACAAGGCAGTTAACCCACTGTTCCCCTGAACAAGGCAGTTAACCCACTATTCCCCTGAACAAGGCAGTTAACCCACTATTCCCCTGAACAAGGCAGTTAACCCACTGTTCCCCTGAACAAGGCAGTTAACCCACTGTTCCCCTGAACAAGGCAGTTAACCCACTGTTCCCCTGAACAAGGCAGTTAACCCACTATTCCCCTGAACAAGGCAGTTAACCCACTGTTCCCCTGAACAAGGCAGTTAACCCACTGTTCCCCTGAACAAGGCAGTTAACCCACTGTTCCCCTGAACAAGGCAGTTAACCCACTGTTCCTAGGCCGTCACTGTAAAGAAGAATTTGTTCTTAACTGACTTGCCTAGTTAAATAAAGGTTAAATAAATGAGGAAGACCTAGGGTGGATAAATTGTGTAGTGAGTGATGTCTAGCATGAAAACATCATGGCTACCAGGTTCAGGCCCAAACAAACATCTGAACTGTACATCTACTACAATACCTACATGTACAGTAGAAACTATTTTCTGACCCATTGACTCCTGT
The DNA here is from genome assembly GCF_023373465.1 of Oncorhynchus keta. Lineage (NCBI taxonomy): Eukaryota > Metazoa > Chordata > Actinopteri > Salmoniformes > Salmonidae > Oncorhynchus > Oncorhynchus keta. Next base: position 8,312,261 of record NC_068421.1, read on the forward strand.
CCATATCTGAAGTTTATTTATTTATTTCACCTTTATTTAACCAGGTCGGCCAGTTCAGAACAAGTTCTCATTTACAACTGAGACCTGGCCAAGATAAAGCAAAGCACTGCGACACAAACAACGACACAGAGTTACACATGGAGTAAACAACAACACAGAGTTACACATGGAGTAAACAATAACACAGAGTTACACATGGAGTAAACAACAACACAGAGTTACACATGGAGTAAACAACAACACAGAGTTACACATGGAGTAAACAACAACACAGAGTTACACATGGAGTAAACAACAACACAGAGTTACACAAGGAGTAAACAATAACACAGAGTTACACATGGAGTAAACAACAACACAGAGTTACACATGGAGTAAACAACAACACAGAGTTACACATGGAGTAAACAACAACACAGAGTTACACATGGAGTAAACAACAACACAGAGTTACACATGGAGTAAACAACAACACAGAGTTACACATGGAGTAAACAACAACACAGAGTTACACATGGAGTAAACAACAACACAGAGTTACACATGGAGTAAACAACAACACAGAGTTACACATGGAGTAAAACAAACATACAGTCAATAAATACAGTAAAATAAAGTCTATATACAGTGTGTGCAAATGGTGTGAGGACTGAAACCTGCTTTTCCATAACATCCAGAATGATGTCTGTTTGTAGCCCTGACCTCCTGCAGCCCTGACCTCTTGTAGCGCTGACCTCTTGTAGCGCTGACCTCTTGCAGCCCTGACCTCTTGCAGCCCTGACCTCCTGCAGCGCTGACCTCTTGCAGCCCTGACCTCTTGCAGCCCTGACCTCTTGCAGCCCTGACCTCTTGCAGCCCTGACCTCTTGCAGCCCTGACCTCTTGCAGCCCTGACCTCCTGTAGCCCTGACCTCCTGTAGCCCTGACCTCTTGTAGCCCTGACCTCTTGTAGCCCTGACCTCTTGCAGCCCTGACCTCCTGCAGCCCTGACCTCCTGTAGCCCTGACCTCCTGCAGCCCTGACCTCTTGCTCCATTCATGATGTCACAGGGTCAAAAACTACACTATCAAGCAGACAGCAATATGACCATCAACTACACTATCCAGCAGACAGCAATATGACCATAAACTACACTATCCAGCAGACAGCAATATGACCATAAACTACACTATCCAGCAGACAGCAATATGACCATAAACTACACTATCCAGCAGACAGCAATATGACCAAAAACTACACTATCCAGCAGACAGCAATATGACCATAAACTACACTATCCAGCAGACAGCAATATGACCATAAACTACACTATCCAGCAGACAGCAATATGACCATAAACTACACTATCCAGCAGACAGCAATATGACCAAAAACTACACTATCCAGCAGACAGCAATATGACCATAAACTACACTATCCAGCAGACAGCAATATGACCATAAACTACACTATCCAGCAGACAGCAATATGACCATAAACTACACTATCCAGCAGACAGCAATATGACCATAAACTACACTATCAAGCAGACAGCAATATGACCATAAACTACACTATCCACCAAAAACTACACTATCCAGCAAAAACTACACTATCTAGCAGACAGCAATATGACCATAAACTACACTATCCAGCAGACAACAATATGACCATAAACTACACTATCCAGCAGACAGCAATATGACCATAAACTACACTATCAAGCAGACAGCAATATGACCATAAACTACACTATCCAGCATACAGCAATATGACCAAAAACTACACTATCCACCAAAAACTACACTATCCAGCAGACAGCAATATGACCAAAAAACTACACTATCCAGCAGACAGCAATATGACCATAAACTACACTATCCAGCAGACAGCAATATAACCATAAACTACACTATCCACCAAAAACTACACTATCCACCATAAACTACACTATCCAGCAGACAACAATATGACCATAAACTACACTATCCAGCAGACAGCAATATGACCATAAACTACACTATCCAGCAGACAGCAATATGACCATAAACTACACTATCCAGCAGACAGCAATATGACCATAAACTACACTATCCAGCAGACAGCAATATGACCATAAACTACACTATCCACCAAAAACTACACTATCCACCAAAAACTACACTATCCAGCAGACAGCAATATGACCAAAAACTACACTATCCAGCAGACAGCAATATGACCATAAACTACACTATCCAGCAGACAGCAATATGACCAATAAACTACACTATCCAGCAGACAGCAATATGACCATAAACTACACTATCCAGCATACAGCAATATGACCAAAAACTACACTATCCACCAAAACTACACTATCCAGCAGACAGCAATATGACCAAAAAACTACACTATCCAGCAGACAGCAATATGACCATAAACTACACTATCCAGCAGACGGCAATATAACCATAAACTACACTATCCAGCAGACAGCACCAAAAACTACACTATCCAGCAGACCAATATGACCATAAACTACACTATCCAGCAGACAGCAATATGACCATAAACTACACTATCCAGCAGACAGCAATATGACCATAAACTACACTATCCAGCAGACAGCAATATGACCATAAACTACACTATCCAGCAGACAGCAATATGACCAAAAACTACACTATCCACCAAAAACTACACTATCCAGCAGACAGCAATATGACCAAAAACTACACTATCCACCAAAAACTACACTATCCAGCAGACAGCAATATGACCATAAACTACACTATCCAGCAGACAGCAATATGACCATAAACTACACTATCCAGCAGACAGCAATATGACCATAAACTACACTATCCAGCAGACAGCAATATGACCAAAACTACACTATCCACCAAAAACTACACTATCCACCATAAACTACACTATCCAGCAGACAGCAATATGACCAAAAACTACACTATCCAGCAGACAGCAATATGACCATAAACTACACTATCCACCAAAAACTACACTATCCACCAAAAACTACACTATCCAGCAGACAGCAATATGACCAAAAACTACACTATCCAGCAGACAGCAATATGACCATAAACTACACTATCCAGCAGACAGCAATATGACCATAAACTACACTATCCAGCAGACAGCAATATGACCATAAACTACACTATCCAGCAGACAGCAATATGACCATAAACTACACTATCCAGCAGACAGCAATATGACCATAAACTACACTATCCAGCAGACAGCAATATGACCATAAACTACACTATCCAGCAGACAGCAATATGACCATAAACTACACTATCCACCAAAAACTACACTATCCACCAAAAACTACACTATCCAGCAGACAGCAATATGACCAAAAACTACACTATCCAGCAGACAGCAATATGACCATAAACTACACTATCCAGCAGACAGCAATATGACCATAAACTACACTATCCAGCAGACAACAATATGACCATAAACTACACTATCCAGCAGACAACTAACTATGACCATAAACTACACTATCCAGCAGACAGCAATATGACCAAAAACTACACTATCCAGCAGACAGCAATATGACCTATCCACCAAAAACTACACTATCCAGCAGACAGCAATATGACCATAAACTACACTATCCAGCAGACAGCAACATGACCATAAACTACACTATCCAGCAGACAGCAATATGACCATAAACTACACTATCCACCAAAAACTACACTATCCACCAAAAACTACACTATCCAGCAGACAGCAATATGACCATAAACTACACTATCCACCAAAAACTACACTATCCACCAACAACTACACTATCCAGCAGACAGCAATATGACCAAAAACTACACTATCCAGCAGACAGCAATATGACCAAAAACTACACTATCCAGCAGACAGCAATATGACCATAAACTACACTATCCAGCAGACAGCAATATGACCAAAACTACACTATCCAGCAGACAGCAATATGACCATAAACTACACTATCCAGCAGACAGCAATATGACCATAAACTACACTATCCAGCAGACAGCAATATGACCATAAACTACACTATCCAGCAGACAACAATATGACCATAAACTACACTATCCAGCAGACAGCAATATGACCATAAACTACACTATCCAGCAGACAGCAATATGACCAAAAACTACACTATCCACCAAAAACTACACTATCCAGCAGACAGCAATATGACCAAAAAAACTACACTATCCAGCAGACAGCAATATGACCATAAACTACACTATCCACCATAAACTACACTATCCACCAAAAACTACACTATCCACCAACAACTACACTATCCAGCAGACAGCAATATGACCGTAAACTACACTATCCAGCAGACAGCAATATGACCGTAAACTACACTATCCAGCAGACAGCAATATGACCATAAACTACACTATCCAGCAGACAGCAATATGACCGTAAACTACACTATCCAGCAGACAGCAATATGACCAAAAACTACACTATCCACCAAAAACTACACTATCCAGCAGACAGCAATATGACCAAAAAAACTACACTATCCAGCAGACAGCAATATGACCATAAACTACACTATCCACCATAAACTACACTATCCACCAAAAACTACACTATCCACCAACAACTACACTATCCAGCAGACAGCAATATGACCGTAAACTACACTATCCAGCAGACAGCAATATGACAATGGTTCAAACCATGTCTATTTTCCTGTTTCTTCAGCAGCCCACATGCATTTCCGGCGGTCTTTAACCAACACTTGTTTTGGTTTCTGACATGACTTTAACTAGAGGGCTTACACAGATCTGTGGGATTGTGTGCTCTGAAGCATTCATTTTCGACATTCTGTCAACGTATATTTTCAAAAGCATAGCTGTGTGTCGTTCTGGTGTCACTCAAACCCCCCCAAAATATGGGAGGCTTACAATTATATCGTAGAAAAGCCCTTAATCCCATTTTGTTAAAACATGAATTCATTCTCCCATAGTTTAGAGGGGAAAATAACCAGATGTCAACTCAACACTCTTGTCTCTCTTGTGTTCTGTCAACTCAACACTCTTGTCTCTCTTGTGTTCTGTCAACTCAACACTCTTGTCTCTTGTGTTCTGTCAACTCAACACTCTTGTCTCTCTTGTGTTCTGTCAACTCAACACTCTTGTCTCTCTTGTGTTCTGTCAACTCAACACTCTTGTCTCTTGTGTTCTGTCAACTCAACACTCTTGTCTCTTGTGTTCTGTCAACTCAACACTCTTGTCTCTCTTGTGTTCTGTCAACTCAACACTCTTGTCTCTCTTGTGTTCTGTCAACTCAACACTCTTGTCTCTTGTGTTCTGTCAACTCAACACTCTTGTCTCTCTTGTGTTCTGTCAACTCAACACTCTTGTCTCTTGTGTTCTGTCAACTCAACACTCTTGTCTCTCTTGTGTTCTGTCAACTCAACACTCTTGTCTCTTGTGTTCTGTCAACTCAACACTCTTGTCTCTTGTGTTCTGTCAACTCAACACTCTTGTCTCTCTTGTGTTCTGTCAACTCAACACTCTTGTCTCTCTTGTGTTCTGTCAACTCAACACTCTTGTCTCTTGTGTTCTGTCAACTCAACACTTTGTCTCTCTAGTGTTCTGTCAACTCAACACTCTTGTCTCTTGTGTTCTGTCAACTCAACACTCTTGTCTCTTGTGTTCTGTCAACTCAACACTCTTGTCTCTCTTGTGTTCTTTCAAAAGCACTCTTGTCTCTCTTGTGTTCTGTCAACTCAACACTCTTGTCTCTTGTGTTCTGTCAACTCAACACTCTTGTCTCTTGTGTTCTGTCAACTCAACACTCTTGTCTCTTGTGTTCTGTCATACTCAAAACTCTTGTCTCTTGTGTTCTGTCAACTCAACACTCTTGTCTCTCTTGTGTTCTGTCAACTCAACACTCTTGTCTCTTGTGTTCTGTCAACTCAACACTCTTGTCTCTCTTGTGTTCTGTCAACTCAACACTCTTGTCTCTTGTGTTCTGTCAACTCAACACTCTTGTCTCTCTTGTGTTCTGTCAACTCAACACTCTTGTCTCTTGTGTTCTGTCAACTCAACACTCTTGTCTCTCTTGTGTTCTGTCAACTCAACACTCTTGTCTCTCTTGTGTTCTGTCAACTCAACACTCTTGTCTCTTGTGTTCTGTCAACTCAACACTCTTGTCTCTTGTGTTCTGTCAACTCAACACTCTTGTCTCTTGTGTTCTGTCAACTCAACACTCTTGTCTCTTGTGTTCTGTCAACTCAACACTCTTGTCTCTCTTGTGTTCTGTCAACTCAACACTCTTGTCTCTCTTGTGTTCTGTCAACTCAACACTCTTGTCTCTTGTGTTCTGTCAACTCAACACTCTTGTCTCTCTTGTGTTCTGTGAACAGATGGGCTTCCGTTATTGAATTCAGACATTTAACTGAGAAATTGGTTTGCTGGAAATGAGATTTTATGCCATTAAAAAAACACACAAAAAAAAACAATTGGCAAGAACTATTTTTTTCTGTGGAGGTTGCTGTTGGTGTTCATGCTGCATGTGTCACAATAGGAGCAGTTCTAGAGCTTTAAACCAACCAATGAGATGCTAACATGAATAAGGCCTTGAAAGGGTCTGGCAATGAAAGCCAGTCAATTCATACCTTACCTTACCTTACCTTACCTTACCTTACCTTACCTTACCTTACCTTACCTTACCTCACCCCACAATACACACAGTATGACGAAATCTCACAAAATAATGTTCTTTCCAAGCTACTGAAAAACAGCAATTGCAGGCAGACATGTTCAAACTAGACCTGTTGTCGTAGTACGGTGCATATTGTTAACAATATTACCTGATGTTAACAATGTAACCTGACATTAACAATGTAACCTGACATTAACAATGTAACCTGACACTAACAATGTAACCTTTACCAGGGCCAATAGGAAATGAGGAGTCCTTTGGGACATGGTCTGGGTTGTCCCTCCTACAGTAGCTTTGGGACATGGTCTGGGTTGTCCCTCCTACAGTAGCTTTGGGACATGGTCTGGGTTGTCCCTCCTACAGTAGCTTTGGGACATGGTCTGGGTTGTCCCTCCTACAGTAGCTTTGGGACATGGTCTGGGTTGTCCCTCCTACAGTAGCTTTGGGACATGGTCTGGGTTGGCCCACATAGGATTGCTGCTGTGCGACCTTGGCTTGGTGCAGTTGCAGGCTGGAGAAATGTACTCTGTCCTTGCCTAGGCTGAATGTGATAATATGTGTCAAAACTGTATCCTTTTGCCCAGTCTTCTCCTTCCTCCTCCTCCCCTCCTCCTCCTCCTCCTCTTTGGCTTCCTCCCCTTTCCTCCTCCTCCTTCTCCTCCTCTTCATCTTCCTCCCCCTCCTCTCCTCTTCCTTTCCCTCCTCCTCCTCCTCCTCCTCCTCCTCCTCCTCCTCCTCCTCCTCCTCTTCCTTTCCCTCCTCCTCTCCTCTTCCTCCTCCTCCTCCCCCTCCTCCTCCTCCTCCTCCTCCTCCTCCTCCTCCTCCTCCTCCTCCTCCTCCTTCCTTCCCCTCCTTCTTCCCCTCCTCCTCTCCTCTTCCTCCTCGTCCTCCTCCTCCTCTCCTCTTCCTTTCCCTCCTCCTCTTCATCTTCCTCCCCTTCCTCCTCCCCCACCTCCTCCTCCTCCTGTCCTCTTCCTTTCCCCCTCCTCCTCCTCCTCCTCCTCCTCCTCCTCCTCCTCCTCATCTCCGCCTTCTCCTCCTCCTCCTCCTCCTCCTCCTCCTCCTCCTCCTCCTCCACCTTCTCCTCCTCCTCCTCCTCCCCTCCTCTTCCTTCCCCTCCTCCTCCTCCTCCTCCTCCTCTTCCTTCCCCTCCTCCTCCCCCTCCTCCTCCTCCTCCTGTCCTCTTCCTCCTCCTCCTCCTCCTCCTCCTCCTCCTCCTCCTCTCCTCTTGACTGGGGGGTGGGGTGGGTGGGACAACGACAGGGGGACGGGGGGATGCGGTGGGGTGGGGGGCATTCTGAAAATTGCATTTTTTTCCACCCCAGTTTTATCATTGGAATGTGATACAAAATGAGGCAACGATGTGCTTTAGGACCATGCGGACGCCTCCCAGCGGTTAGGTAGAGTTTGGAGAGTTTATCTGACAGGATCAAATAAAATAAATATATATATATTATGTCCCCCACAGTTCTAAAACCAAAGTTGCACCCCTGGTTTGTAGTATAATACTGTATATACAAATCTCCTTTTGTTTGTATCACCATCACTACCATTTATTCCGTTACTCCCTGTTTCAGGTACCTCTATTGATTGTTATCTCTCCGATTAGAACATGATAGCGTACAGTTTGTCTGTTCCTATTGCTACATATTTGTCTGTGTCCTCTGTTCCTATTGCCAAGGCTCCCCTCCCTCCCCCTCTACTCTATCCACCTCACTCTCTCCCTCTCTACTCTATCCACCTCCCTCTCTCCCTCTCCACCCTATCTACCTCCCTTCCCTCCCCTTCCCCTCCCCCTATACCCTATCCACTTCCCTCCCCTTCCACCTCTACCTTATCCATCTCCTTCCCCCTCACCCTCTACCCTCCAGCCCCTCCCTTCCCTATCCCCCTCCCCCTCCCCTACAGCCCCTCCCTCCTACCTATCTATCCACTCTATCCACCTCCCTCTCCCTCTCCACCCTATCTACCTCCCTTCCCCTCCCCTCCCCTCTACCCTATCCACTTCCCTCCCCTTCCACCTCCCTTATCCATCTCCTTCCCCCTCACCCTCTACCCTGTCCAGCCCCTCCCTCCTCCTCTATCCTGTCCAGCCCACCCTCCCCCTCTACCCTATACAGCCCCTCCCTCCTACCCTATCCAGCCCCTCCCTCCACCTCTACTCTATCCACCTCACTCTCTCCCTCTCCACCCTATCTACCTCCCTTCCCCTCCCCCTCCCCCTCTACCCTATCCACTTCCCTCCCCTTCCACCTCTACCTTATCCATCTCCTTCCCCCTCACCCTCTACCCTGTCCAGCCCCTCCCTCCTCCTCTATCCTGTCCAGCCCACCCTCCCCCTCTACCCTATACAGCCCCTCCCTCCTACCCTATCCAGCCCCTCCCTCCACCTCTACTCTATCCACCTCACTCTCTCCCTCTCCACCCTATCTACCTCCCTTCCCCTCCCCCTCCCCCTCTACCCTATCCACTTCCCTCCCCTTCCACCTCTACCTTATCCATCTCCTTCCCCCTCACCCTCTACCCTGTCCAGCCCCTCCCTCCTCCTCTATCCTGTCCAGCCTACCCTCCCCTCTACCCTATACAGCCCCTCCCTCCTACCCTATCCAGCCCCTCCCTCCACCTCTACCCTATACAGCCCCTCCCTCCTACCCTATCCAGCCCCTCCCTCTCCCTCTACCCTATCCAACCCCCTCCACAGTAGCACCATCTGTCATAGGGACTGTACCCTCTCCTCTACCCCTCTACCAAAACACAGTGGGCCATCGACAATCGGCTTAGACTAAGCACTGGGCCGGACTCCTGCCAAGCCTGATTCAACGCAATTAACCAGGAGAGACAGCTTGCTAATTCAGGGGTGTGTGTTGAGCTAACAGTCACTGACACACAAACACGCGCACACACGTAACACGGAAACATGGCTAGCTTGGGACATGCTGTCAGAGTCAGTACAGCCAACGGGATTTTCAGTGCTTCGCACCGACAGGAATTAACATCTCTCCGGTAAGAAGAAGGGTGTGTGTTTCATGATTAACCACTCATGGTGTAATTGTAACAACACACGGGAACTAAAGTTATTTTGTTCACCTGACCTAGAATTCTTCGCAATCACAAATGCCCACCGTATTGTCTCCCGAGAGAACTCTCCTCGGTTATATTGTCACAGCCGTGTTTATCCCCCCCGCAAGCGGATACCAAGACGGCCATCAAGGAACTTCACTGGACTTTATGCAAACTGGAAACCATATACCGTATCCTGAGGCTGAATTTATTGTCGCTGGGGATTTTAACAAAGATAATTTGAGAACAAGGTTACCTAAATTCTATCAGCATATCGATTGCAGTACATGAGCGAGTAACACGCTCGACCACTGCTACTCTAACTTCCGCGATGCATACAACGCCCTTCTCCCGCCCTCCTTTTAGAAAATCTGACCATGACTCCATCTTGTTGCTCCCCTCCTATAGGCATAAACTAAAACAGGAAGCACCCGTGCTTCGGTATATATACATCGCTGGTCTGACCAATCTGATTCCACGCTTCAAGATTGCTTCGATCACATGGACTGGGATATGTTTCGGATAGCAGTAGTCAATCAAACAAGCAAAGTGTCAGTATAGAGACAAAGTGGAGTTGCAATTCAATGGCTTAAACGTGGGTCTTGACCACGCCCTGTGCAACTGGGTCCTGGACTTCCTGACGGGCCACCACCAGGTGGTGAAGGTAGGAAACAACATCTCAACTCCGCTGATCCTCAACACAGTGGGGTGGCAGGTAGCCTACTGGTTGGGGTGTTGGACTTGTAACTGAAAGGTTGCAAGATCGAATCCCCGACAAGGTAAACATCTGTCGTTCTGCCCCTGAACAAGGCAATTAACAGACTGTTCTTAGGCCGTCATTAAAAATAAGAATTTGTTCTTAACTGACTTGCCTCGTTAAAATAAAATAAAAAAACACTGGGGCCCCACAAGGATGTGTTCTCAGCCCCCTCCTGTACCCTCTTTAACACAGGGTTTATGGTTACTACTGTAAATGTCTTTAACACAGGGTTTGTGGTTACTACTGTAAATGTCTTTAACACAGGGTTTGTGGTTACTACTGTAAATGTCTTTAACACAGGGTTTGTGGTTACTACTGTAAATGTCTTTAACACAGGGTTTGTGGTTACTACTGTAAATGTCTTTAACACAGGGTACATCAGCAGTACAGTGGGCTTCACCCTGCCTCCCTGGGAATTGATGCAACACAATGATTTACAATAGTTTTATAGAATAGACATCCAGCAAGCTACATTTCTCTCCACACACCTCTATCTTGTCCCCACACATACCCAACTCCTTTCTCCCATCTAAACTGAAACAGTGGAATGGCCTGAGTAAGATGTGTGTGTGTGTGTGTGTGTGTCTGTGTGTGTGTGTGCGTGCGTGCGTGTGTGCGTGTGTGCGCGTGTGCGTAGGGGAGGGGATCTGGGAAAATTATTTCCGCCTTCTTCTTCTTCTTCTTTTAACGTAATGCAGAACAAATGGTATGCAAATGATCCAGAATCTCAGAATGCTTTTCAACAGTGGTACACTGCACTATATAGTGGACGTGGACTATATAGGGAATAGGGTGCCAGCCCTGGTATAAAGTAGTGCACTATATAGGGAATAGTGTGCCATTTGGGATGCAACCTTAATGCATTCAGTATCTAACTGCTCCTGAGACTCGATTGCATTTTCTTCCCCACTCTGTTCTACCCCAGGGAGTGCTGGGTCACGGCTGGTGCCGATGTGGCGAAACCCGAGCCCAATCAGGGCCTTAGACTCCCGTGATCTCCCAAGCGTAAAGAACTAGGATTCGTCCCGAATGGAACGACATTCCCTTTGTAATGCACTGCTTTGGACCAGGACCCATGGGCAATTTAGGGAATAGGGTGCACTATGTAGGGAATAGGGTGCACTATGTAGGGAATAGGGTGCACTATGTAGGGAATAGGGTGCACCATGTAGGGAATAGGGTGCACCATGTAGGGAATAGGGTGCACTATGTAGGGAATAGGGTGCACTATGTAGGGAATAGGGTGCACTATGTAGGGAATAGGGTGCACTATGTAGGGAATAGGGTGCACTATGTAGGGAATAGGGTGCACTATGTAGGGAATAGGGTGCACTATGTAGGGAATAGGGTGCACTATGTAGGGAATAGGGTGCACTATGTAGGGAATAGGGTGCACTATATAGGGAATAGGGTGCACTATGTAGGGAATAGGGTGCACTATGTAGGGAATAGGGGATAGGAATAGGGTGCACTATGTAGGGAATAGTGTGCACTATTTAGGGAATAGGGTGCACTATGTAGGGAATAGGGTGCACTATGTAGGCAATAGGGTGCACTATGTAGGGAATAGGGTGCACTATGTAGGGAATAGGGTGCACTATGTAGGGAATAGGGTGCACTATGTAGGGAATAGGGTGCACTATGTAGGCAATAGGGTGCACTATGTAGGGAATAGGGTGCACTATGTAGGGAATAGGGTGCACTATGTAGGGAATAGGGTGAACAGATTATACCCAGTCAGTCAGTAGGCTCCAGTACAGTAGATTAGACCCAGTCAGTCAGTAGGCTCCAGTACAGTAGATTAGACCCAGTCAGTCAGTAGGCTCCAGTACAGTAGATTAGACCCAGTCAGTCAGTAGGCTCCAGTACAGTAGATTAGACCCAGTCAGTCAGTAGGCTCCAGTACAGTAGATTAGACCCAGTCAGTCAGTAGGCTCCAGTACAGACCTGGTCATTAGAGTAGACCCAGTCAGTCAGTAGGCTCCAGTACAGACCTGGTCATTAGAGTAGACCCAGTCAGTCAGTAGGCTCCAGTACAGTAGGTTAGACCCAGTCAGTCAGTAGGCTCCAGTAAAGTCCTGGCCATTAGATTAGACCGTCGTGCCACTAATCATGTTCGAGACGCCAATGTTGCAGTATCCAATATCTCCGCTATAGGCGGCAAGACACTGACTCAGTCAGTGGGGTTTTCTTAGCCTTGCTTCTTAGCCTTGCTAGCCTCTTCTACAACTAACAGCATGATAATCTCATTCATTATTGGGATGGATGTCATCTCTGGGGGGGGCAGTCAGATAAATGATTACCCCTCCGGGCACGGCTTAGCAGATGGCATGGGTCTTATGTCGTGATTATGGTTGATGGAGCATGGCACAGCTGGATGGAGGACCACTTTGGAGATTCGAGGACATTCGAAATGAAGTGTTTTAATTTTTTTTAAATTTTACCTTTATTTAACCAGGCAAGTCAGTTAAGAACATATTCTTATTTTCAATGATGGCCTGGGAACAGTGGGGTTAACTGCCTGTTCAGGGGCAGAACGACAGATTTGTACCTTGTCAGCTCGGGGGTTTGAACTCGCAACCTTCCGGTTACTAGTCCAACGCTCTAACCACTAGGCTACGCTGCCGCCCCATGAATAACATTTAACATTTAAGTCATTTAGCAGACGCTCTTATCCAGAGCGACTTACAAATTGGTGCATTCACCTTATGACATCCAGTAGAACAGTCACTTTACAATAGTGCATCTAAATCTTAAAGGAGGGGGGGGGGTGAGAAGGATTACTTATCCTATCCTAGGTATTCCTTAAAGAGGTGGGGTTTCAGGTGTCTCCGGAAGGTGGTGATTGACTCCGCTGTCCTGGCGTCGTGAGGGAGTTTGTTCCACCATTGGGGGGCCAGAGCAGCGAACAGTTTTGACTGGGCTGAGCGGGAACTGTACTTCCTCAGTGGTAGGGAGGCGAGCAGGCCAGAGGTGGATGAACGCAGTGCCCTTGTTTGGGTGTAGGGCCTGATCAGAGCCTGGAGGTACTGAGGTGCCGTTCCCCTCACAGCTCCGTAGGCAAGCACCATGGTCTTGTAGCGGATGCGAGCTTAAACTGGAAGCCAGTGGAGAGAGCGGAGGAGCGGGGTGACGTGAGAGAACTTGGGAAGGTTGAACACCAGACGGGCTGCGGCGTTCTGGATGAGTTGTAGGGGTTTAATGGCACAGGCAGGGAGCCCAGCCAACAGCGAGTTGCAGTAATCCAGACGGGAGATGACACGTGCCTGGATTAGGACCTGCGCCGCTTCCTGTGTGAGGCAGGGTCGTACTCTGCGGATGTTGTAGAGCATGAACCTACAGGAACGGGCCACCGCCTTGATGTTAGTTGAGAACGACAGGGTGTTGTCCAGGATCACGCCAAGGTTCTTAGCGCTCTGGGAGGAGGACACAATGGAGTTGTCAACCGTGATGGCGAGATCATGGAACGGGCAGTCCTTCTCCGGGAGGAAGAGCAGCTTCGTCTTGCCGAGGTTCAGCTTGAGGTGGTGATCCGTCATCCACACTGATATGTCTGCCAGACATGCAGAGATGCGATTCGCCACCTGGTCATCAGAAGGGGGAAAGGAGAAGATTAATTGTGTGTCGTCTGCATAGCAATGATAGGAGAGACCATGTGAGGTTATGACAGAGCCAAGTGACTTGGTGTATAGCGAGAATAGGAGAGGGCCTAGAACAGAGCCCTGGGGACACCAGTGGTGAGAGCGCGTGGTGAGGAGACAGATTCTCGCCACGCCACCTGGTAGGAGCGACCTGTCAGGTAGGACGCAATCCAAGCGTGGGCCGCGCGGAGATGCCCAACTCGGAGAGGGTGGAGAGGAGGATCTGATGGTTCACAGTATCGAAGGCAGCCGATAGGTCTAGAAGGATGAGAGCAGAGGAGAGAGAGTTAGCTTTAGCGGTGCGGAGCGCCTCCGTGATACAGAGAAGAGCAGTCTCAGTTGAATGACTAGTCTTGAAACCTGACTGATTTGGATCAAGAAGGTCATTCAGAGAGAGATAGCGGGAGAGCTGGCCAAGGACGGCACGTTCAAGAGTTTTGGAGAGAAAAGAAAGAAGGGATACTGGTCTGTAGTTGTTGACATCGGAGGGATCGAGTGTAGGTTTTTTCAGAAGGGTGCAACTCTCGCTCTCTTGAAGACGGAAGGGACGTAGCCAGCGGTCAGGGATGAGTTGATGAGCGAGGTGAGGTAAGGGAGAAGGTCTCCGGAAATGGTCTGGAGAAGAGAGGAGGGGATAGGGTCAAGCGGGCAGGTTGTTGGGCGGCCGGCCGTCACAAGACGCAAGATTTCATCTGGAGAGAGAGGGGAGAAAGAGGTCAGAGCACAGGGTAGGGCAGTGTGAGCAGAACCAGCGGTGCCGTTTGACTTAGCAATTGAGGATCGGATGTCGTCGACCTTCTTTTCAAAATGGTTGACGAAGTCATCTGCAGAGAGGGAGGGGGGAGGGGGAGGAGGATTCAGGAGGGAGGAGAAGGTGGCAAAGAGCTTCCTAGGGTTAGAGGCAGATGCTTGGAATGTAGAGTGGTAGAAAATGGCTTTAGCAGCAGAGACAGAGGAGGAAAATGTAGAGAGGAGGGAGTGAAAGGATGCCAGGTCCGCAGGGAGGCGAGTTTTCCTCCATTTCCGCTCGGCTGCCCGGAGCCCTGTTCTGTGAGCTCGCAATGAGTCGTCGAGCCACGGGGCGGGAGGGGAGGACCGAGCCGGCCTGGAGGATAGGGGACATAGAGAGTCAAAGGATGCAGAAAGGGAGGAGAGGAGGTTTGAGGAGGCAGAATCAGGAGATAGGTTGGAGAAGGTTTGAGCAGAGGGAAGAGATGATAGGATGGAAGAGGAGAGAGTAGCGGGGAGAGAGAGCGAAGGTTGGGACGGCGCGATACCATCCAGTAGGGGCAGTGTGGGAGGTGTTAGATGAGAGCGAGAGGGAAAAGGATACAAGGTAGTGGTCGGAGACTTGGAGGGGAGTTGCAATGAGGTTAGTGGAAGAACAGCATCTAGTAAAGATGAGGTCGAGCGTATTGCCTGCCTTGTGAGTAGGGGGGGAAGGTGAGAGGGTGAGGTCAAAAGAGGAGAGGAGTGGAAAGAAGGAGGCAGAGAGGAATGAGTCAAAGGTAGACGTGGGGAGGTTAAAGTCGCCCAGCACTGTGAGAGGTGAACCGTCCTCAGGAAAGGAGCTTATCAAGGTATCAAGCTCATTGATGAACTCTCCGAGGGAACCTGGAGGGTGATAAATGATAAGGATGTTAAGCTTGAAAGGGCTGGTAACTGTGACAGCATGGAATTCAAAGGAGGCGATAGACAGATGGGTAAGGGGAGAAAGAGAGAATGACCACTTGGGAGAGATGAGGATCCCGGTGCCACCACCCCGCTGACCAGAAGCTCTCGGGGTGTGCGAGAACACGTGGGCGGACGAAGAGAGAGCAGTAGGAGTGGCAGTGTTGTCTGTGGTGATCCATGTTTCCGTCAGTGCCAAGAAGTCGAGGGACTGGAGGGAGGCATAGGCTGAGATGAACTCTGCCTTGTTGGCCGCAGATGGGCAGTTCCAGAGGCTACCGGAGACCTGGAACTCCACGTGGGTCGTGCGCGCTGGGACCACCAGATTAGGGTGGCCGCGGCCACGCGGTGTGGAGCGTTTGTATGGTCTGTGCAGAGAGGAGAGAACAGGGATAGACAGACACATAGTTGACAGGCTACAGAAGAGGCTACGCTAATGCAAAGGAGATTGGAATGACAAGTGGACTACACGTCTCGAATGTTCAGAAAGTTAAGCTTACGTAGCAAGAATCTTATTGACTAAAATGATTAAAATGATACAGTACTGCTGAAGTAGGCTAGCTGGCAGTGGCTGCGTTGTTGACACTACACTAATCAAGTCGTTCTGTTGAGTGTAATAGTTTCTGCAGTGCTGCTATTCGGGGGCTAGCTGGCTAGCTAGCAGTGTTGTTTACGTTACGTTGCGTTAAAAGAACGACAATAGCTGGCTAGCTAACCTAGAAAATCGCTCTAGACTACACAATTATCTTTGATACAAAGACGGCTATGTAGCTAGCTATGTAGCTAGCTACGATCAAACAAATCAAACCGTTGTACTGTAATGAAATGAAATGAAAATGTGATACTACCTGTGAATGCGACCGGGTTGTTGAGTTCTATTCAGTAGACGTTGGCTAGCTGTTAGCTGTTAGCTGTTGGCTAGCTAGCAGAGTCTCCTACGTTAAGGACGACAAATAGCTGGCTAGCTAACCTCGGTAAATTAAGATAATCACTCTAAGACTACACAATTATCTTGGATACAAAGACAGCAAAGACAGCTATGTAGCTAGCTAACACTACACTAATCAAGTCATTCAGTTGAGTGTAATAGTTACTACAGTGCTGCTAATCGGTGGGCGTTTGCTAGCTGGCTAGCTGGCTAGCTGCTGGGCAAATAGCAGTGAAGACTACGTTAGGACGACGAAATACGATAATTATGCAATTATCTTTGATACAAAGACGGCTATGTAGCTAGCTAAGAAGAAATTGCTAAGATTGAATGTCCTCTGGGGAACAAATGTACATCTGGTTTCATGTATTATTTTGTGACCAAAATAAAAGAAAAATGTAATTCAACAGTTCTTGACGTTAAGGACCTTGATATGGTAATTTCACTCGTCGGACCTGGGTTCAAAAAGTATTTGTTTTCTTTTATACCCATTGAGCGTTTAACTGAGTATGCCTGGAGTGGCAGATGGACGGGGTTTTCACTTTTTTTTGTGTGTAACTATACCATTAATTAAATTGCACCAGACAAAAGCTCAATCTAGAGCAACGGAATTATTTTTTGTAAGAAAACCAATACTATTTGAACCCAGGTCTGGTAGTGTGCTACTATAGCCCGAGGATCTCATCTAGTTTTCCTGAAGGAACTCTTTGCCGTCTAGCCACCTTGAGGTTATGTCAGTCACGTCACAATTTAATTTAATTTAATAATGTAGGTTAGGGTTAGGCATTAGGGTTAGCAGTGTGGTTAAGGTTAGAGTTAAGATTAAGATTACGGTTAGGTCTACTATTTTATGACTTTGTGGCTGTGCCCAGCTAGTGACCACTCCGCAGAGCTGCCTCCAGGGCCAGACAGACATGGATCAAACTCCTGTCTCCAGTATGATGAGGTCAGACATGGATCTAACTCCTGTCTCCAGTATGATGAGGTCAGACATGGATCTAACTCCTGTCTCCAGTATGATGAGGTCAGACATGGATCTAACTCCTGTCCCCATTATGATGAGGTCAGACATGGATCTAACTCCTGTCTCCAGTATGATGAGGTCAGACATGGATCTAACTCCTGTCCCCAGTATGATGAGGTCAGACATGGGATCTAACTCCTGTCCCCATTATGATGAGGTCAGACATGGATCTAACTCCTGTCCCCATTATGATGAGGTCAGACATGGATCTAACTCCTGTCCCCATTATGATGAGGTCAGACATGGATCTAACTCCTGTCCCCATTATGATGAGGTCAGACATGGATCTAACTCCTGTCCCCATTATGATGAGGTCAGACATGGATCTAACTCCTGTCCCCAGCATGATGAGGTCAGACATGGGATCTAACTCCTGTCCCCAGCATGATGAGGTCAGACATGGATCTAACTCCTGTCCCCAGTATGATGAGGTCAGACATGGATCTAACTCCTGTCTCCAGTATGATGAGGTCAGACATGGGATCTAACTCCTGTCTCCAGCATGATGAGGTCAGACATGGATCTAACTCCTGTCTCCAGTATGATGAGGTCAGACATGGGATCTAACTCCTGTCCCCAGCATGATGAGGTCAGACATGGATCTAACTCCTGTCCCCATTATGATGAGGTCAGACATGGGATCTAACTCCTGTCCCCAGTATGATGAGGTCAGACATGGATCTAACTCCTGTCCCCAGTATGATGAGGTCAGACATGGGATCTAACTCCTGTCTCCAGTATGATGAGGTCAGACATGGGATCTAACTCCTGTCTCCAGCATGATGAGGTCAGACATGGATCTAACTCCTGTCCCCATTATGATGAGGTCAGACATGGATCTAACTCCTGTCCCCAGTATGATGAGGTCAGACATGGATCTAACTCCTGTCTCCAGTATGATGAGGTCAGACATGGATCTAACTCCTGTCTCCAGCATGATGAGGTCAGACATGGGATCTAACTCCTGTCCCCAGCATGATGAGGTCAGACATGGATCTAACTCCTGTCTCCAGTATGATGAGGTCAGACATGGATCTAACTCCTGTCTCCAGCATGATGAGGTCAGACATGGATCTAACTCCTGTCCCCATTATGATGAGGTCAGACATGGATCTAACTCCTGTCCCCAGTATGATGAGGTCAGACATGGATCTAACTCCTGTCCCCATTATGATGAGGTCAGACATGGATCTAACTCCTGTCCCCAGCATGATGAGGTCAGACATGGGATCTAACTCCTGTCCCCAGTATGATGAGGTCAGACATGGATCTAACTCCTGTCCCCATTATGATGAGGTCAGACATGGATCTAACTCCTGTCTCCAGCATGATGAGGTCAGACATGGGATCTAACTCCTGTCCCCATTATGATGAGGTCAGACATGGATCTAACTCCTGTCTCCAGTATGATGAGGTCAGACATGGATCTAACTCCTGTCCCCATTATGATGAGGTCAGACATGGATCTAACTCCTGTCTCC
This sequence comes from Oncorhynchus keta, assembly GCF_023373465.1. Lineage (NCBI taxonomy): Eukaryota > Metazoa > Chordata > Actinopteri > Salmoniformes > Salmonidae > Oncorhynchus > Oncorhynchus keta. The sequence continues at coordinate 8,331,500 of NC_068421.1, forward strand.
AGCATGATGAGGTCAGACATGGATCTAACTCCTGTCCCCAGTATGATGAGGTCAGACATGGGATCTAACTCCTGTCCCCATTATGATGAGGTCAGACATGGATCTAACTCCTGTCCCCATTATGATGAGGTCAGACATGGATCTAACTCCTGTCCCCAGTATGATGAGGTCAGACATGGGATCTAACTCCTGTCCCCATTATGATGAGGTCAGACATGGTATCTAACTCCTGTCTCCAGCATGATGAGGTCAGACATGGGATCTAACTCCTGTCTCCAGCATGATGAGGTCAGACATGGGATCTAACTCCTGTCTCCAGTATGATGAGGTCAGACATGGATCTAACTCCTGTCTCCAGTATGATGAGGTCAGACATGGGATCTAACTCCTGTCCCCAGCATGATGAGGTCAGACATGGATCTAACTCCTGTCTCCAGTATGATGAGGTCAGACATGGGATCTAACTCCTGTCTCCAGTATGATGAGGTCAGACATGGATCTAACTCCTGTCCCCAGTATGATGAGGTCAGACATGGATCTAACTCCTGTCTCCAGTATGATGAGGTCAGACATGGATCTAACTCCTGTCCCCAGTATGATGAGGTCAGACATGGGATCTAACTCCTGTCCCCATTATGATGAGGTCAGACATGGATCTAACTCCTGTCCCCATTATGATGAGGTCAGACATGGATCTAACTCCTGTCCCCAGTATGATGAGGTCAGACATGGGATCTAACTCCTGTCCCCAGTATGATGAGGTCAGACATGGATCTAACTCCTGTCCCCAGTATGATGAGGTCAGACATGGATCTAACTCCTGTCCCCAGCATGATGAGGTCAGACATGGATCTAACTCCTGTCCCCATTATGATGAGGTCAGACATGGATCTAACTCCTGTCCCCATTATGATGAGGTCAGACATGGATCTAACTCCTGTCTCCAGTATGATGAGGTCAGACATGGATCTAACTCCTGTCCCCAGCATGATGAGGTCAGACATGGATCTAACTCCTGTCCCCATTATGATGAGGTCAGACATGGATCTAACTCCTGTCCCCATTATGATGAGGTCAGACATGGATCTAACTCCTGTCCCCATTATGATGAGGTCAGACATGGATCTAACTCCTGTCCCCAGCATGATGAGGTCAGACATGGATCTAACTCCTGTCCCCAGTATGATGAGGTCAGACATGGGATCTAACTCCTGTCTCCAGCATGATGAGGTCAGACATGGGATCTAACTCCTGTCCCCATTATGATGAGGTCAGACATGGGATCTAACTCCTGTCCCCAGTATGATGAGGTCAGACATGGATCTAACTCCTGTCCCCATTATGATGAGGTCAGACATGGATCTAACTCCTGTCCCCAGCATGATGAGGTCAGACATGGGATCTAACTCCTGTCCCCATTATGATGAGGTCAGACATGGATCTAACTCCTGTCCCCAGCATGATGAGGTCAGACATGGGATCTAACTCCTGTCCCCAGTATGATGAGGTCAGACATGGATCTAACTCCTGTCCCCAGCATGATGAGGTCAGACATGGGATCTAACTCCTGTCTCCAGTATGATGAGGTCAGACATGGATCTAACTCCTGTCCCCAGCATGATGAGGTCAGACATGATGAGGACGGTGACCCAATCTTTCCAATAATAAATGAAACGTTTCCACGCCCTCTCCCTCTCCCTCCTCTATCCCCTCTCCCTTCTCTATCCCCTCTCCCTCCTATCCCCTCTCCCTCCTCTATCCCCTCTCCCTCCTCTATCCTATCCCCTCTCCCTCTTCTATCCCCTCTCCCTCCTCTATCCTATCCCCTCTCCCTCCTCTATCCTATCCCCTCTACCTCCTCTATCCCCTCTCCCTCCTCTATCCCCTCTCCTCTTCTATCCCTCTCCCTCCTCTATCCCCTCTCCCTCCTCTATCCTATCCCTCTCCCTCTTCTATCCCTCTCCCTCTTCTATCCCTCTCCCTCTTCTATCCCCTCCCTCCTCTATCCTATCCCCCTCCTCCTGTATCCCCTCTCCCTCTTCTATCCCCTCTCCCCCTCTATCCCCTCTCCCCCTCTATCCCCTCTCCTCTTCTATCCTATCCCCTCTCCCTCCTCTATCCCCTCTCCCTCCTCTATCCTATCCCCTCCCTCCTCTATCCTATCCCCTCTCCTCTCCTCTATCGCCTCTCCCTCCTCTATCCTATCCCCTCTCCCTCCTCTATCCCTCTCCCTCCTCTATCCTATCCCCTCTCCCTCTTCTATCCCCTCTCCCTCCTCTATCCTATCCCCTCTCCCTCCTCTATCCCCTCTCCTTCTATCCCCTCTCCCCTCTATCCCCTCTCCCCCTCTATCCCCTCTCCTCTCCTTCTATCCCCCTCTCCCTCTTCTATCCCCTCTCCCTCCTCTATCCTATCCCTCTCCCCTCCTCTATCCTCTCCTCCTCTATCCTATCCCCTCTCCCTCCTCTATCCCCTCTCCCTCCTCTATCCTATCCCCTCTCCTCTTCTATCCCCTCTCCCTCCTCTATCCTATCCCTCTCCCTCCTCTATCCCCTCTCCCTCCTCTATCCCTCTCCCTTCTATCCCTCTCCCTCTCTATCCCCTCCCTCTCTTCTATCCCCTCTCCCTCCTCTATCCTATCCCCTCTCCCTTCTATCCCTCTCCCTCCTCTATCCCTCTCCCTCCTCTATCCTATCCCCTCTCCCTTCTCTATCCCCTCTCCCTCCTCTATCCCCTCTCCCTCCTCTATCCCTCCTCCTCTATCCCTCTCCTCCTCTATCCTATCCCCTCTCCCTCCTCTATCCCCTCTCCCTCCTCCATCCCCCCTCCTCCCTCCTCTATCCCCTCTCCCTCCTCTATCCCCTCTCCTCCTCTATCCTATCCCCTCTCCCTCCTCTATCCCCCTCCTCTATCTCCTATCCCCTCCCCTCCCTCCTCTATCCCCTCTCCCTCCTCTATCCTATCCCCCTCTCCCTCCTCTATCCCATCCCCTTCTATCCTATCCCCTCCCTCCTTATCCTATCCCCTCCCTCCCTCCTATCCCCTCTCCCTCCTCTATCCTATCCCTCTCCCTCCTCTATCCTATCCCCTCCTCCTCTATCCTATCCCCCTCTCCCTCCTCTATCCCTCTCCCTCCCTCTCTATCCTATCCCTCCCTCCTATCCTATCCCCTCTCCATCCTCTATCCTATCCCTCTCCCTCCTCTATCCTATCCCCTCTCCCTCCTCTATCCCCTCTCCCTCCTCTATCCTATCCCCCTCCTCTATCCCCTCTCCTCCTCTATCCCCTCTCCCTCCTCTATCCCTCTTCTATCCCCTCTCCCCTATCCCCTCTCCCTCCTCTATCCTATCCCCTCTCCCTCCTCTATCCTATCCCCTCCCTCCTCTATCCTATCCCCTCTCCCTCCCTCCTATCCCCTCTCCTCTCCCTATCCCCTCTCCCTCCTCTATCCCCCTCCCTCCCTCCCCCTCCTATCCCTCTCTCTCCCTCTTCTATCCTCTCCCTCCTCTATCCTATCCCCTCTCCTCCTCTATCCTATCCCTCCCTCCTCTATCCCCTCTCCCCTCTATCCTATCCCCTCTCCCTCCCTATCCCTCCCTCTTCTATCCCTCTCCCCCTCTATCCCTCTCCCCCTCTATCCCTCTCCCTCTTCTATCCTATCCCCTCTTCTATCCCTCTCCCTCCTCTATCCTATCCCCTCTCCCTCCTCTATCGCCTCTCCCTCCTCTATCCCTATCCCTCCCTCCTCCTCTATCCCCTCTCTCCCTCCTCTATCCTATCCCTCTCCCTCTTCTATCCCCTCTCCCTCCTCTATCCTATCCCCTCTCCCTCCTCTATCCCCTCCCCTCTATCCCCTCTCCCCCTCTATCCCCCCCTCTATCCCTCCCTCTTCTATCCCCTCTCCCTCTTCTATCCCCTCCCTCCTCTATCTTATCCCTCTCCTCCTCTATCCCTCTCCCTCCTCTATCCTATCCCCTCTCCTCTATCCCTCTCCCTCCTCTATCCTATCCCCTCTCCCTCTTCTATCCCTCTCCCTCCCTCCTCCTCTATCCTATCCCTCCTCTATCCCCTCTCCCTCCTCTATCCCTCTCCCTCTTCTATCCCCTCTCCCCTCTATCCCCTCTCCCTCTTCTATCCCCTCTCCCTCCTCTATCCTATCCCCTCCCCTCTATCCCCTCTCCCTCCTCTATCCCCTCTCCCTCCTCTATCCTATCCCCTCTCCCTTCTCTATCCCTCTCTCCCTCTATCTATCCCCTCTCTCCCTCTCCTCCTCTATCCCCTCTCCCTCCTCTATCCTATCCCTCTCCCTCCTCTATCCCTCTCCCTCCCTATCCCCTCTCCCTCCTCTATCCTATCCCTCTCCCTCCTCTATCCCCTCTCCCTCCTCCTATCCTATCCCCTCTCCCTCCTCTATCCCCTCCTCCTCTATCCCCCTCCCTCCTCTATCCCCTCTCCCTCCTCTATCCTATCCTACCCTCCTCTCCCTCCTCTATCCCATCCCCCTTCTATCCTATCCCCTCTCCCTCCTTTATCCTATCCCCTCTCCCTCCTCTATCCCCTCTCCCTCCTCTATCCTATCCTCTCCCTCCTCTATCCTATCCCCTCTCCCTCCTCTGTCCTATCCCCTCTCCCTCCTCTATCCTATCCCTCCTCCTCTATCCTATCCCCCTCCCTCCCTCTATCCTATCCCCTCTCCTCCTCTATCCTATCCCCTCTCCCTCCTCTATCCTATCCCCTCTCCCTCCTCTGTCCTATCCCCTCTCCCTCCTCTATCCTATCCCCTCTCCCTCCTCTATCCTATCCCCTCTCCATCCTCTATCCTATCCCTCTCCCTCCTCTATCCGATCCTTCCTCTATCCCCTCTCCTCCTCTATCCTATCCCCTCTCCCTCCTCTATCACTTCTCCCTCCTCCATCCCTCTCCCTCCTCTATCCTGTCCCCTCTCCCTCCTCTATCACCTCTCCTTCCTCTATCCCCTCTCCCTCCTCCATCCCTCTGCCTCCTCTATCCTATCCCCTCTCCTTCCTCTATCCCCTCTCCCTCCTCTATCACCTCTCCCTCCTCTATCCTATCCCCTCTCCCTCCTCTATCCTATCCTCTCCCTCCTCTATCCTATCCCCTCTCCCTCCTCTATCCTATCCCTCTCCTCTTCTTCCTATCCCCTCTCCCTCTTCTATCCCCTCTACCTCTTCTATCCCCTCTCCCTCCTCTATCCTATCCCCTCTCCTTCTCTATCCCCTCTCCCTCCTCTATCCCCTCTCCCTCCTCTATCCTACCCCTTCTCCCTCTTCTATCCCTCTCCTCCTCTATCCTATCCCCTCTCCCTCCTCTATCCCCTCTCCCTCCTCTATTCCCTCTCCCTCTTCTATCCCCTCCCTCCTCTATCCCTCTCCCTCCTCTATCCTATCCCTCTCCCTCTTCTATCCCTCTCCCTCCTCTATCCTATCCCCTCTCCCTCCTCTATCCCTCTCCCTCCTCTATCCCCTCTCCCTCCTCTATCCCTCTCCCTCTTCTATCCCCTCTCCCCCCTCTATCCCTCTCCCTCCTCTATCCTATCCCTCTCCCTCCTCTATCCTATCCCCTCTCCCTCCTCTATCCTATCCCCTCTCCCTCCTCTATCCCCTCTCCTCCTCTATCCCCTCTCCCTCCTCTATCCCCTCTCCCTCCTCTATCTCCTCTCCCTCCTCTATACTATCCCCTCTCCCTCTTCTATCCCCTCTCCCTCCTCTATCCTATCCCCTCTCCCTCCTCTATCCCCTCTCCCTCCTCTATCCCCTCTCCCTCCTCTACCCCCTCTCCCTCTTCTATCCCCCTCTCCTCCTCTATCCCCTCTCCCTCCTCTATCCTATCCCCTCTCCCTCCTCTATCCCCTCTCCTCTTCTATCCCCTCTCCCCCCTCTATCCCCTCTCCCCCTCTATCCCCTCTCCCTCTTCTATCCCCTCTCCCTCTTCTATCCCCTCTCCCTCCTCTATCCTATCCCCTCTCCCTCCTCTATCGCCTCTCCCTCCTCTATCCTATCCCCTCTCCCCTACTCTATCCCCTCTCCCTCCTCTATCCTATCCCTCTCCCTCTTCTATCCCCTCTCCCTCCTCTATCCTATCCCTCTCCCTCCTCTATCCCTCTCCCTCTTCTATCCCCTCTCCCTTCTCTATCTCCTCTCCCTCTTCTATCCCTCTCCCTCCTCTATCCTATCCCCTCTCCCTTCTCTATCCGCTCTCCCTCCTCTATCCCCTCTCCCTCCTCTATCCTATCCCTCTCCCTTCTCTATCCCCTCTCCCTCCTCTATCCTATCCCTCTCCCTCCTCTATCCCTCTCCCTCCTCTATCCCCTCTCCCTCTTCTATCCCCTCTCCCTTCTCTATCCCCTCTCCCTCTTCTATCCCCCCTCCCTCCTCTATCCTATCCCTCTCCCTCTCTATCCCTCTCCCTCCTCTATCCCCTCTCCCTCCTCTATCCTATCCCCTCTCCCTTCTCTATCCCCTCTCCCTCCTCTATCCCCCTCTCTCCCCTCTCCCTCCTCTATCCCCTCTCCCTCCTCTATCCTATCCCCTCTCCCTCCTCTATCCCCTCTCCCTCCTCCATCCCCTCTCCCTCCTCTATCCTATCCCCTCTCCCTCCTCTATCCCCTCTCCCTCCTCTATCCTATCCCCTCTCCCTCCTCTATCCCCTCTCCTTCCTCTATCCCCTCTCCCTCCTCTATCCCCTCTCCCTCCTCTATCCTACCCCCTCTCCCTCCTCTATCCCATCCCCCCTTCTATCCTATCCCCTCTCCCTCCTTTATCCTATCCCCTCTCCCTCCTCTATCCCCTCTCCCTCCTCTATCCTATCCCCTCTCCCTCCTCTATCCTATCCCCTCTCCCTCCTCTATCCTATCCCCTCTCCTCCTCTATCCTATCCCCTCTCCTCTCCTCTGTCCTATCCCCTCTCCCTCCTCTATCCTATCCCCTCTCCTCCTCTATCCTATCCCTCTCCATCCTCTATCCTATCCCCTCTCCCTCCTCTATCCTATCCCCTCTCCCTCCTCTATCCTATCCCCTCTCCCTCCTCTATCACTTCTCCCTCCTCCATCCCCTCTCCCTCCTCTATCCTGTCCCTCTCCCTCCTCTATCACCCTCTCCTTCCTCTATCCCCTCTCCCTCCTCCATCCCCTCTGCCTCCTCTATCCTATCCCCTCTCCTTCCTCTATCCCCTCTCCCTCCTCTATCACCTCTCCCTCCTCTATCCTATCCCCTCTCCCTCCTCTATCCTATCCCCTCTCCCTCCTCTATCCTATCCCCTCTCCCTCCTCTATCCTATCCCCTCTCCCTCTTCTATCCTATCCCTCTCCCTCTTCTATCCCCTCTACCTCTTCTATCCCCTCTCCCTCCTCTATCCTATCCCCTCTCCCTTCTCTATCCCCTCTCCCTCCTCTATCCCCTCTCCCTCCTCTATCCTACCCCTTCTCCCTCTTCTATCCCCTCTCCCTCCTCTATCCTATCCCCTCTCCCTCCTCTATCCCCTCTCCCTCCTCTATTCCCTCTCCTCTTCTATCCCCTCTCCCTCCTCTATCCCCTCTCCCTCCTCTATCCTATCCCCTCTCCCTCTTCTATCCCCTCTCCCTCCTCTATCCTATCCCCTCTCCCTCCTCTATCCCCTCTCCCTCCTCTATCCCCTCTCCCTCCTCTATCCCCTCTCCCTCTTCTATCCCCTCTCCCCCTCTATCCCCTCTCCCTCCTCTATCCTATCCCCTCTCCCTCCTCTATCCTATCCCCTCTCCCTCCTCTATCCCCTCTCCCTCCTCTATCCCCTCTCCCTCCTCTATCCCCTCTCCCTCCTCTATCCCCTCTCCCTCCTCTATCCCCTCTCCCTCCTCTATCCTATCCCCTCTCCCTCTTCTATCCCCTCTCCCTCCTCTATCCTATCCCCTCTCCCTCCTCTATCCCCTCTCCCTCCTCTATCCCCTCTCCCTCCTCTATCCCCTCTCCCTCTTCTATCCCCTCTCCCTCCTCTATCCCCTCTCCCTCCTCTATCCTATCCCCTCTCCCTCCTCTATCCCCTCTCCCTCTTCTATCCCCTCTCCCCCTCTATCCCCTCTCCCCCTCTATCCCCTCTCCCTCTTCTATCCCCTCTCCCTCTTCTATCCCCTCTCCTCCTCTATCCTATCCCTCTCCTCCTCTATCCTATCCCCTCCTCCTCTATCCTATCCCCTCTCCCTACTCTATCCCCTCTCCTCCTCTATCCTATCCCCTCTCCCTCTTCTATCCCCTCTCCCTCCTCTATCCTATCCCCTCTCCCTCCTCTATCCCCTCTCCCTCTTCTATCCCCTCTCCCTTCTCTATCTCCTCTCCCTCTTCTATCCCCTCTCCCTCCTCTATCCTATCCCCTCTCCCTTCTCTATCCGCTCTCCCTCCTCTATCCCCTCTCCCTCCTCTATCCTATCCCCTCTCCCTTCTCTATCCCCTCTCCCTCCTCTATCCCCTCTCCCTCCTCTATCCCCTCTCCCTCCTCTATCCCCTCTCACTCCTCTATCCTATCCCCTCTCCCCCTCTATCCCCTCTCCCTCCTCTATCCTGTCCCCTCTCCCTCCTCTATCCCCTCTCCCTCCTCTATCCCCCTCTCCCTCCTCTATCCTATCCCCTCTCCTCCTCTATCCTATCCCCTCTCCCTCCTCTATCCCCTCTCCCTCCTCTATCCCCTCTCCCTCCTCTATCCCCTCTCCCTCCTCTATCCTACCCCCTCTCCCTCCTCTATCCCATCCCCCCTTCTATTCTATCCCCTCTCCCTCCTTTATCCTATCCCCTCTCCCTCCTCTATCCCTCTCCCTCCTCTATCCTATCCCCTCTCCCTCCTCTATCCTATCCCCTCTCCCTCCTCTATCCTATCCCCTCTCCCTCCTCTATCCTATCCCCTCTCCCTCCTCTATCCTATCCCCTCTCCCTCCTCTATCCTATCCCCTCTCCCTCCTATATCCTATCCCTCTCCCATCCTCTATCCTATCCCCTCTCCCTCCTCTATCCTATCCCCTCTCCCTACTCTATCCTATCCCCTCTTCCTCCTCTATCCCCTCTCCCTCCTCTATCCTATCCCCTCTCCCTACTCTATCCTATCACCTCTCCTTCCTCTATCCCCTCCCTCCTCCATCCCCTCTGCCTCCTCTATCCTATCCCCTCTCCTTCCTCTATCCCCTCTCCCTCCTCTATCCCCTCTCCCTCCTCTATCCTATCCCCTCTCCCTCCTCTATCCTATCCCCTCTCCCTCCTCTATCCCCTCTCCCCCCTCTATCCCCTCTCCCCCCTCTATCCCCTCTCCCTCTTCTATCCCCTCTCCCTCTTCTATCCCCTCTCCCTCCTCTATCCTATCCCCTCTCCCTCCTCTATCGCCTCTCCCTCCTCTATCCTATCCCCTCTCCCTCCTCTATCCCCTCTCCCTCCTCTATCCTATCCCCTCTCCCTCTTCTATCCCCTCTCCCTTCTCTATCCTATCCCCTCTCCCTCCTCTATCCCCTCTCCCTCTTCTATCCCCTCTCCCTTCTCTATCTCCTCTCCCTCTTCTATCCCCTCTCCCTCCTCTATCCTATCCCCTCTCCCTTCTCTATCCGCTCTCCCTCCTCTATCCCCTCTCCCTCCTCTATCCTATCCCCTCTCCCTTCTCTATCCCCTCTCCCTCCTCTATCCCCTCTCCCTCCTCTATCCCCTCTCACTCCTCTATCCCCTCTCACTCCTCTATCCTATCCCCTCTCCCCCTCTATCCCTCTCCCTCCTCTATCCTGTCCCCTCTCCCTCCTCTATCCCCTCTCCCTCCTCTATCCCCTCTCCCTCCTCTATCCTATCCCCTCTCCCTCCTCTATCCTATCCCCTCTCCCTCCTCTATCCCCTCTCCCTCCTCCATCCCCTCTCCCTCCTCTATCCTATCCCCTCTCCCTCCTCTATCCCCTCTCCCTCCTCTATCCTATCCCCTCTCCCTCCTCTATCCTATCCCCTCTCCCTCCTCTATCCCCTCTCCCTCCTCTATCCGATCCCCTCTCCCTCCTCTATCCTATCCCCTCTCCCTCCTCTATCCCCTCTCCTTCCTCTATCCCCTCTCCCTCCTCTATCCCCTCTCCTTCCTCTATCCTACCCCCTCTCCCTCCTCTATCCCCTCTCCCTCCTCTATCCCCTCTCCTTCCTCTATCCTACCCCCTCTCCCTCCTCTATCCCCTCTCCCTCCTTTATCCTATCCCCTCTCCCTCCTCTATCCCCTCTCCCTCCTCTATCCCCTCTCCCTCCTCTATCCTATCCCCTCTCCCTCCTCTATCCTATCCCCTCTCCCTCCTCTATCCTATCCCCTCTCCCTCCTCTATCCTATCCCCTCTCCCTCCTCTATCCTATCCCCTCTCCCTCCTCTATCCTATCCCCTCTCCATCCTCTATCCTATCCCCTCTCCCTCCTCTATCCTATCCCCTCTCCCTACTCTATCCTATCCCCTCCCTCCTCTATCCCCTCTCCCTCCTCTATCCTATCCCCTCTCCCTACTCTATCCTATCACCTCTCCTTCCTCTATCCCCTCTCCCTCCTCCATCCCCTCTCCCTCCTCTATCCTATCCCCTCTCCTTCCTCTATCCCCTCTCCCTCCTCTATCACCTCTCCCTCCTCTATCCTATCCCCTCTCCCTCCTCTATCCTATCCCCTCTCCCTCCTCTATCAACTCTCCCTCCTCTATCCCCTCTCCCTCCTCTATCCCCTCTCCCTCCTCTATCACATCCCCTCTCCCTCCTCTATCCTATCCCCTCCCTCCTCTATCCTATCCCCTCTCCCTCCTCTATCCTATCCCCTCTCCCTCCTCTATCCTATCCCCTCTCCCTCCTCTATCCTATCCCCTCTCCCTCCTCTATCCTATCCCCTCTCCCTCCTCTATCCTATCCCCTCTCCATCCTCTATCCTATCCCCTCTCCCTCCTCTATCCTATCCCCTCTCCCTCCTCTATCCTATCCCCTCTCCCTCCTCTATCCCCTCTCCCTCCTCTATCCTATCACCTCTCCCTCCTCTATCCCTTCTCCCTTCTCTATCCCCTCTCCTTCCTCTATCCCCTCTCC
>NC_068421.1:8345049-8357549 GCF_023373465.1 Oncorhynchus keta
GCCTACTGTAGATGTTTGGCCAACAGATGCAGCCTACTGTAGATGTTTGGCTAACAGATGCAGCCTACTGTAGATGTTTGGCCAACAGACGCAGCCTAGATGTTTGGCCAACAGATGCAGCCTACTGTAGATGTTTGGCCAACAGATGCAGCCTACTGTAGATGTTTGGCCAACAGATGCAGCCTACTGTAGATGTTTGGCCAACAGATGCAGCCTACTGTAGATGTTTGGCTAACAGATGCAGCCTACTGTAGATGTTTGGCCAACAGACGCAGCCTAGATCTTTGGCCAACAGATGCAGCCTACTGTAGATGTTTGGCCAACAGATGCAGCCTAGATGTTTGGCCAACAGATGCAGCCTACTGTAGATGTTTGGCCAACAGACGCAGCCTACTGTAGATGTTTGGCCAACAGACGCAGCCTACTGTAGATGTTTGGCCAACAGATGCAGCCTACTGTAGATGTTTGGCCAACAGATGCAGCCTACTGTAGATGTTTGGCCAACAGATGCAGCCTACTGTAGATGTTTGGCCAACAGATGCAGCCTACTGTAGATGTTTGGCTAACAGACGCAGCCTACTGTAGATGTTTGGCTAACAGACGCAGCCTACTGTAGATGTTTGGCTAACAGATGCAGCCTACTGTAGATGTTTGGCTAACAGACGCAGCCTAGGTGTTTGGCCAACAGGATGTGTTGTTGCCCACAGGATCAATGTGATATAGCTGATGGAAAACAGCCTCAATCGTATAGAGATATCAATACCATTGCTCATACAGTGGACAGTTGGCAAACAATTACAAGCTAAAATATCAATCAATAACTCAGCCTTTAATGAGTACAATCACAACAGAACGCAAACATGGCGCCTCTGGATCGGGTGGCTGGACGTTGGAGCAATCTGTGTTTGCACTATGGAAATGGATATCACTCCGAAGACATACACAAATAAACAAATGTACACAAACACACACACACACACACGTATGAATGCACACACGCACACTACAGCTTAACCCCAAGATCAATAGCGTCTGGAAATATCAACATGCGTGTGTTGATTTGGCAGCTGTCAATACAGAGCACAGAGACATTCATTTATCTGAAATCTATATTTCCATCTTTCCTTCCTGTCTCAGACCACGTGAAACCTACGTCCTTCCCACACAATATATATCTAAAGTAAACAACAAGATGTGGAAGGCCGTGCAATAGCACTAAAACAACACACTGGTATGTCTATTGATGACAGGGGTAAAGGACGTGGGTCTTCCTGGAGAAGGTAACCATGACAAAACCACTGTACCCTCTTTAGGAACCCTGTCTGTGACATCATCAACTCTGACAGTGTCTCTTTAAGGAACCCTGTCTGTGACATCATCAACTCTGACAGTGTCTCTTTAAGGAACCCTGTCTGTGACATCATCAACTCTGACAGTGTCTCTTTAAGGAACCCTGTCTGTGACATCATCAACTCTGACAGTGCCTCTTTAAGGAACCCTGTCTGTGACATCATCAACTCTGACAGTGTCTCTTTAAGGAACCCTGTCTGTGACATCATCAACTCTGACAGTGTCTCTTTAAGGAACCCTGTCTGTGACATCATCAACTCTGACAGTGTCTCTTTAAGGAACCCTGTCTGTGACATCATCAACTCTGACAGTGCCTCTTTAAGGAACCCTGTCTGTGACATCATCAACTCTGACTGTGTCTCTTTAAGGAACCCTGTCTGTGACATCATCAACTCTGACAGTGTCTCTTTAAGGAACCCTGTCTGTGACAACATCAACTCTGACAGTGCCTCTTTAAGGAACCCTGTCTGTGACATCATCAACTCTGACAGTGTCTCTTTAAGTAACCCTGTCTGTGACATCATCAACTCTGATAGTGCCTCTTTAAGGAACCCTGTCTGTGACATCATCAACTCTGACAGTGCCTCTTTAAGGAACCCTGTCTGTGACAACATCAACTACGATAGGGCCTCTTTAAGGAACCCTGTCTGTGACATCATCAACTCTGACAGTGCCTCTTTAAGGAACCCTGTCTGTGACAACATCAACTCCGATAGTGCCTCTTTAAGGAACCCTGTCTGTGACAACATCAACTACGATAGGGCCTCTTTAAGGAACCCTGTCTGTGACAACATCAACTACGATAGGGCCTCTTTAAGGAACCCTGTCTGTGACATCATCAACTCTGAGAGTGCCTCTTTAAGGAACCCTGTCTGTGACATCATCAACTCTGACAGTGCCTCTTTAAGGAACCCTGTCTGTGACATCATCAACTCTGACAGTGTCTCTTTAAGGAACCCTGTCTGTGACATCATCAACTCTGACAGTGTCTCTTTAAGGAACCCTGTCTGTGACATCATCAACTCTGACAGTGTCTCTTTAAGGAACCCTGTCTGTGACATCATCAACTCTGACAGTGCCTCTTTAAGGAACCCTGTCTGTGACATCATCAACTCTGACAGTGCCTCTTTAAGGAACCCTGTCTGTGACATCATCAACTCTGACAGTGTCTCTTTAAGGAACCCTGTCTGTGACATCATCAACTCTGACAGTGCCTCTTTAAGGAACCCTGTCTGTGACAACATCAACTACGATAGGGCCTCTTTAAGGAACCCTGTCTGTGACATCATCAACTCTGACAGTGCCTCTTTAAGGAACCCTGTCTGTGACAACATCAACTACGATAGGGCCTCTTTAAGGAACCCTGTCTGTGACAACATCAACTACGATAGGGCCTCTTTAAGGAACCCTATCTGTGACAACATCAACTACGATAGGGCCTCTTTAAGGAACCCTGTCTGTGACAACATCAACTACGATAGGGCCTCTTTAAGGAACCCTGTCTGTGACATCATCAACTACGTTAGGGCCTCTTTAAGCCTCTTTAAGGAACCCTGTCTGTGACAACATCAACTACGATAGGGCCTCTTTAAGGAACCCTGTCTGTGACATCATCAACTACGATAGGGCCTCTTTAAGGAACCCTGTCTGTGACAACATCAACTACGATAGGGCCTCTTTAAGGAAGCCTGTCTGTGACATCATCAACTACGTTAGGGCCTCTTTAAGGAACCCTGTCTGTGACAACATCAACTACGATAGGGCCTCTTTAAGGAACCCTGTCTGTGACAACATCAACTACGATAGGGCCTCTTTAAGGAACCCTGTCTGTGACATCATCAACTACGATAGGGCCTCTTTAAGGAACCCTGTCTGTGACAACATCAACTACGATAGGGCCTCTTTAAGGAACCCTGTCTGTGACATCATCAACTACGATAGGGCCTCTTTAAGGAACCCTGTCTGTGACAACATCAACTACGATAGGGCCTCTTTAAGGAACCCTGTCTGTGACAACATCAACTACGATAGGGCCTCTTTAAGGAACCCTGTCTGTGACATCATCAACTCTGACTGTGTCTCTTTAAGGAACCCTGTCTGTGACAACATCAACTACGATAGGGCCTCTTTAAGGAACCCTGTCTGTGACATCATCAACTCTGACTGTGTCTCTTTAAGGAACCCTGTCTGTGACAACATCAACTACGATAGGGCCTCTTTAAGGAACCCTGTCTGTGACATCATCAACTCTGACTGTGTCTCTTTAAGGAACCCTGTCTGTGACAACATCAACTACGATAGGGCCTCTTTAAGGAACCCTGTCTGTGACATCATCAACTACGATAGGGCCTCTTTAAGGAACCCTGTCTGTGACAACATCAACTACGATAGGGCCTCTTTAAGGAACCCTGTCTGTGACATCATCAACTACGATAGGGCCTCTTTAAGGAACCCTGTCTGTGACATCATCAACTACGATAGGGCCTCTTTAAGGAACCCTGTCTGTGACATCATCAACTACGATAGGGCCTCTTTAAGGAACCCTGTCTGTGACATCATCAACTACGATAGGGCCTCTTTAAGGAACCCTGTCTGTGACATCATCAACTACGATAGGGCCTCTTTAAGGAACCCTGTCTGTGACATCATCAACTACGATAGGGCCTCTTTAAGGAACCCTGTCTGTGACATCATCAACTACGATAGGGCCTCTTTAAGGAACCCTGTCTGTGACATCATCAACTACGTTAGGGCCTCTTTAAGGAACCCTGTCTGTGACATCATCAACTACGTTAGGGCCTCTTTAAGGAACCCTGTCTGTGACATCATCAACTACGATAGGGCCTCTTTAAGGAACCCTGTCTGTGACATCATCAACTACGATAGGGCCTCTTTAAGGAACCCTGTCTGTGACATCATCAACTACGATAGGGCCTCTTTAAGGAACCCTGTCTGTGACAACATCAACTACGATAGGGCCTCTTTAAGGAACCCTGTCTGTGACAACATCAACTACGATAGGGCCTCTTTAAGGAACCCTGTCTGTGACATCATCAACTACGTTAGGGCCTCTTTAAGGAACCCTGTCTGTGACATCATCAACTACGATAGGGCCTCTTTAAGGAACCCTGTCTGTGACATCATCAACTACGATAGGGCCTCTTTAAGGAACCCTGTCTGTGACATCATCAACTACGATAGGGCCTCTTTAAGGAACCCTGTCTGTGACATCATCAACTACGATAGGGCCTCTTTAAGGAACCCTGTCTGTGACATCATCAACTACGATAGGGCCTCTTTAAGGAACCCTGTCTGTGACATCATCAACTACGATAGGGCCTCTTTAAGGAACCCTGTCTGTGACAACATCAACTACGATAGGGCCTCTTTAAGGAACCCTGTCTGTGACATCATCAACTACGATAGGACACACACACACACAGACACACACGTGCACAAATAGACATATAAATAAGTGCACAAACATCTACATACAGACGTCCAATTTAAACACATCTACTGTAGACAGCAAGCTTGAGAGGCCAATCTGTGTTTACACTATGTACCACAGCAGACCATGTACACTATGTACCACAGCAGACCCTGTGCACTATGTACCACAGCAGACCCTGTGCGCTATGTACCACAGCAGACCCTGTGCGCTATGTACCACATAATAAACAAACAGGCCCTGTGCACTATGTACCACATCAGACCCTGTGCACTATGTACCACATCATGTACACACAGACCCTGTGCACTATGTACCACATCAGACCATGTGCACTATGTACCACAGCAGACCATGTACACTATGTACCACAGCAGACCCTGTGCACTATGTACCACAGCAGACCCTGTGCACTATGTACCACAACATACCCTGTGCACTATGCACCACAGCAGACCCTGTGCACTATGTACCACAGCAGACCCTGTGCGTTATGTACCACATTGTGCCCTGTGTGCTATGTACCACATCATGTACAAACATACCCTGTGCACTATGTACCACAGCAGACCCTGTGCGCTATGTATTATTATTATATTACCACAACCATATGTACCACAGCAGACCCTGTGCGCTATGTACCACATAATATACAAACAGGCCCTGTGCACTATGTACCACATCAGACCCTGTGCACTATGTACCACAGCAGACCCTGTGCACTATGTACCACATCATGTACACACAGACCCTGTGCACTATGTACCACATCAGACCCTGTGCACTATGTACCACAGCAGGCCCTGTGCACTATGTACCACAGCAGACCCTGTGCACTATGTACCACAACAGACCCTGTGCACTATATACCACAGCAGACCCTGTGCACTATGTACCACAGCAGACCCTATGTACTATGTACCACAGCAGACCCTGTGCACTATATACCACAGCAGACCCTGTGCACTATGTACCATAGCAGGCCCTGTGCACTATGTACCACAGCAGACCCTGTGCACTATGTACCACAACAGACCCTGTGCACTATATACCACAGCAGACCCTGTGCACTATGTACCACAGCAGACCCTGTGCACTATGTACCACAGCAGACCCTGTGCACTATGTACCACAGCAGACCCTGTGCACTATGTACCACAGCAGACCCTGTGCACTATGTACCACAGCAGACGTGTGCACGATGTACCACAGCAGGCCCTGTGCACTATGTACCACAGCAGACCCTGTGCACTATGTACCACAACAGACCCTGTGCACTATGTACCACAGCAGACCCTGTGCACTATGTACCACAGCAGACCCTGTGCACTATGTACCACAGCAGACCCTGTGCACTATGTACCACAGCAGACCCTGTGCACTATGTACCACAGCAGACCCTGTGCACTATGTACCACAGCAGACCCTGTGCACTATGTACCACAACATACCCTGTGCACTATGTACCACAGCAGACCCTGTGCACTATGTACCACAACAGACCCTGTGCACTATGTACCACAGCAGACCCTGTGCACTATGTACCACAGCAGACCCTGTGCACTATGTACCACAGCAGACCCTGTGCACTATGTACCACAGCAGACCCTGTGCACTATGTACCACAGCAGACCCTGTGTCATGTCTGTCTGTCTTGCTCTTTCTCTCTCCGTCTCTCTCTCAATTAAATGTCAATGTTAAGGGGCTTTATTGACATGGGAAACACATGTTTACATTTTGTCGAAGGGAGTGAAATAGATAATAAACGCTTAGTGAAATAAACAATACACTAAACATTCACAAAAGTTCCCAAATAAAGACATTTCAAATGTCATATTATGTCTATATTACAGTGTTGTAATGCTGTCTAAATAGTTAATCTAAATAAATATGGGTTGTATAAAGAATGGTGTTTGTTCTTCACTGGTTGCCCTTTTCTCGTGGCATCAGGTCACAAACCTTGCTGCTGTGATGTCACACTGTGGTATTTCACCCAATAGATACGGGAGTTTATCAAAATTGGATTTTGATTTCTTTGTGGGTCTGTGTAATCTGAGGGAAATATGTGTCTCTAATATGGTCATACGTTGGACAGGAGGTTAAGAAGTACAGCTCAGTTTCCACCTCATTTTGTGGGCAGTGAGCACATAGCCTCTCTCTCTCTCTCTCTCTCTCTCTCTCTCTCTCTCATTCCTCCCTGTGTCTTTCTTGCTGCTGTTGCTAAGATACAGCCGCAAATACTTAAGCAGAACCACAGCAGGGAATGAAGCTGATGAATTACGTGATTCTAACATTATTGGAATGATCTGCTTCCAACTTCCAACTGAGTCTGTGTCCCAAAGGGCTCCCTCTTCTTCCCTGTAACGTGGAGGGAATAGGGACGCAGACGGGAACGGATGTCGGGAAGAAGGATAGAGTGGATGGTGAGCTCTCTATCGATGATATTAATGTGACCTAATCGGACCAGTAGGAATTGCCCTAAGTGATTGCGTTAATAATGTCTCCCATCCTTTACTGTCCGGCCGAGGAGCACCACTCCTTTCTGTTTCAGTACATTTCATGTTGCGGGGATCATAGACACTTCCCGAGGCTGAGATAACGTACTTTACATGGTGATTTTTAAGAACCCTCGCCCCGGCAGGGTCGTAGAAATCGAGAGACGTTCGGGAGATGACGTGGAAATCGGACACCTGGGACAACATTGAGCTCTTACAAGTTCGAATCCAGAGATATAAAAAATAAATGGTTGATATTTTGGTTTTATGCCTTGACCCTGACCTTAACCATTCAGAGTTAATACCTGACCTTAACCATTCAGAGTTAATACCTTAACCATTCAGAGTTAATACCTGACCTTAACCATTCAGAGTTAATACCTGACCTTAACCATTCAGAGTTAATACCTTAACCATTCAGAGTTAATACCTTAACCATTCAGAGTTAATACCTTAACCATTCAGAGTTAATACCTGACCTTAACCATTCAGAGTTAAAACCTTAACCATTCAGAGTTAATGCCTGACCTTAACCATTCAGAGTTCATACCTGACCTGAACCATTCAGAGTTAATACCTGACTTTAACCATTCAGAGTTAATACCTGACCTTAACCATTCAGAGTTAATACCTTAACCATTCAGAGTTAATACCTTAACCATTCAGAGTTAATACCTTAACCATTCAGAGTTAATACCTTAACCATTCAGAGTTAATACCTGACCTTAACCATTCAGAGTTAATACCTTATCCATTCAGAGTTAATACCTTAACCATTCAGAGTTAATGCCTGACCTTAACCATTCAGAGTTAATACCTGACTTTAACCATTCAGAGTTAATACCTTACCTTAACCATTCAGAGTTAATACCTTATCCATTCAGAGTTAATACCTTAACCATTCAGAGTTAATGCCTGACCTTAACCATTCAGAGTTAATACCTGACCTTAACCATTCAGAGTTAATGTCTAACCTTAAACATTCAGAGTTAATGCCTAACCTTAACCATTCAGAGTTAGAACCTTAACCAGTCAGAGTTAATGCCTGACCTGAACCTTTCAGAGTTAATACCTGACTTTAACCATTCAGAGTTAATACCTGACCTTAACCATTCAGAGTTAAAACCTTAACCATTCAGAGTTAATGCCTGACCTTAACCATTCAGAGTTAATGCCCAACGTTAACCATTCAGAGTTAATGCCTGACCTTAACCTTAAACACTTTAAAATTGAACGTCTGATAAACATGGATGAACGTCTGATTCTGACGTGAGACTGTGAGAGCTGGTAGATAAAATCGCCCACAATTATACACTTTTGACATGTCAAAATTAATGATCACCTCTCCACCCAACCCTGCCCAGGAGAAAGATGCACACCTCCATTCAAGGTCAGAAATATAATGGTATGCAAAGGTGGAGGAGAAAAGTCCTAAATGGAACACTATTCCCTATGTAGTACACTACTTTTGCCAGGGACCTATGGGGTAAGTAGTACAATACTTTAGCCCAGGGCCCTATGGGGTAAGTAGTACACTACTGTTGCCAGGGTCCTATGGGGTACTCCGCACTCCGGGGGCCCTCACCTCCTCCCTGTAGGCCGTCTCGTCGTTGTTGGTAATCAAGCATACAACTGTAGTGTCGTCTGCAAACTTAATGATTGAGTTAGAGGCATGCATGACAATGCAGTCATGGGTGAACAAGGAGTACAGGAGAGGGCTGAGAACACGCCCTTGAGGGGCCCCAGTGTTGAGGACCAGCGGGGTGGAGATGTTGTTATCTACCCTCACCGTCAGGAAGTCCAGAACCAAGTTGCACAGAGCGGGGTCAAGACCCAGGGTCTCGAGCTTAATGACGAGTTTTGGAGGGTACTATGGTGTTTAACGCTGAGTTGTAGTCAATGAACAGCATTCTTACATAGGTATTCCTCTTGTCCAGATGGGTTAGGGCAGTGTGCAGTGTGGTTGCGATTGCATCGTCTGTGGACCTATTGGGGCGGTAAACAAATCGATGTGTCTGCTTGGGGGGAATATACACGACTGTGATTATGATCGAAGAGAACTCTCTTTGGTAGATAATGCGGTCAGCATTTGATTGTGAGGAATTCTAGGTCAGGTGAACAAAAGGACTTGAGTTCCTGTATGTTGTTATGATCACACCACGTCTCGTTAATCATAAGGAATACAACTCTGCCCTTCTTCTTACCAGAGAGATGCTTGTTTCTGTTGGCGCGATGCGTGAAGAAGCCAGGTGGCTGTACCGACTCTGAGGACGTATCCTGAGTGAGCCATGTTTCTGTTGGCGCGATGCGTGAAGAAGCCAGGTGGCCGTACCGACTCTGAGGACGTATCCTGAGTCAGCCATGTTTCTGTTGGCGCGATGCGTGAAGAAGCCAGGTGGCCGTACCGACTCTGAGGACATATCCTGAGTGAGCCATGTTTCTGTTGGCGCTATGCGTGAAGAAGCCAGGTGGCCGTACCGACTCTGAGGACATATCCTGAATGAGCCATGTTTCTGTTGGCGCGATGCGGGGGAAGAAGCCAGGTGGCTGTACCGACTCTGAGGACGTATCCTGAGTCAGCCATGTTTCTGTTGGCGCGATGCGTGAAGAAACCAGGTGGCCGTACCGACTCTGAGGACGTATCCTGAGTGAGCCATGTTTCTGTTGGCGCGATGCGTGAAGAAGCCAGGTGGCCGTACCGACTCTGAGGACATATCCTGAGTGAGCCATGTTTCTGTTGGCGCGATGCGTGAAGAAGCCAGGTGGCTGTACCGACTCTGAGGACGTATCCTGAGTCAGCCATGTTTCTGTTGGCGCGATGCGTGAAGAAACCAGGTGGCCGTACCGACTCTGAGGACGTATCCTGAGTGAGCCATGTTTCTGTTGGCGCGATGCGTGAAGAAGCCAGGTGGCCGTACCGACTCTGAGGACGTATCCTGAGTGAGCCATGTTTCTGTTGGCGCGATGCGTGAAGAAGCCAGGTGGCCGTACCGACTCTGAGGACGTATCCTGAGTGAGCCATGTTTCTGTTGGCGCGATGCGTGAAGAAGCCAGGTGGCCGTACCGACTCTGAGGACGTATCCTGAGTGAGCCATGTTTCTGTTGGCGCGATGCGTGAAGAAGCCAGGTGGCCGTACCGACTCTGAGGACGTATCCTGAGTGAGCCATGTTTCTGTTGGCGCGATGCGTGAAGAAGCCAGGTGGCCGTACCGACTCTGAGGACGTATCCTGAATGAGCCATGTTTCTGTTGGCGCGATGCGTGAAGAAGCCAGGTGGCCGTACCGACTCTGAGGACGTATCCTGAGTGAGCCATGTTTCTGTTGGCGCGATGCGTGAAGAAGCCAGGTGGCCGTACCGACTCTGAGGACATATCCTGAGTGAGCCATGTTTCTGTTGGCGCGATGCGTGAAGAAGCCAGGTGGCCGTACCGACTCTGAGGACGTATCCTGAGTGAGCCATGTTTCTGTTGGCGCGATGCGTGAAGAAGCCAGGTGGCCGTACCGACTCTGAGGACGTATCCTGAGTCAGCCATGTTTCTGTTGGCGCGATGCGTGAAGAAGCCAGGTGGCCGTACCGACTCTGAGGACATATCCTGAGTGAGCCATGTTTCTGTTGGCGCGATGCGTGAAGACACTCTACCCCCTATAACCACACACTACCCCCTATAACCACACACTACCCCCCTATAACCACACACTACCCCCCCTATAACCACACACCACCTTTCCCCCTATAACCACACACTACCCCCTATAACCACACACTACCTTTCCCCCCTATAACCACACACCACCTTTCCTCCCCTATAACCACACACTACCCCCTATAACCACACACTACCCCTATAACCACACACTACCCCCCTACAACCACACACTACCTTTCCCCCTATAACCACACACCACCTTTCCTCCCCTATAACCACACACTACCCCCTATAACCACACACTACCCCCCTACAACCCACACTACCTTTCCCCCTATAACCACACACCACCTTTCCTCCCCTATAACCACACTACCCCCTATAACCACACACTACCCCTCTCCCCTATAACCACACACTACCCCCCTATAACCACACACTACCCCTATAACCCACACTACCCCCCTACAACCACACACTACCCCCCTATAACCACACACTACCCCCTATAACCACACACTACCCCCTATAACCACACACTACCCCCTATAACCACACACTACCCCCTATAACCACACTACACCCCTATAACCACACACTACCTTTCCCCCTATAACCACACACTACCCCCCTATAACCACACACTACCCCCTATAACCACACTACCCCCCTATAACCACACACTAACCCCCCTATAACCACACACTACCCCCTATAACCACACACTACCCCCCTATAACCACACACTACCCCCCTATAACCACACACTACCTTTCCAGAGAGTCCCATCGCAGGTCATCCCAGCAAGGGTTGGTTGTCCCAGCACAGGTTGTCCCAGCGAGGGTTGGTTGTCCCAGCGAGGGTTGTCCCAGCGAGGGTTGGTTGTCCCAGCACAGGTTGTCCCAGCGAGGGTTGGTTGTCCCAGCGAGGGTTGGTTGTCCCAGCGAGGGTTGTCCCAGCGAGGGTTGGTTGTCCCAGCACAGGTTGTCCCAGCGAGGGTTGGTTGTCCCAGCACAGGTTGTCCCAGCGAGGGTTGGTTGTCCCAGCACAGGTTGTCCCAGCGAGGGTTGGTTGTCCCAGCACAGGTTGTCCCAGCGAGGGTTGGTTGTCCCAGTGAGGGTTGGTTGTCCCAGCGAGGGTTGTCCCAGTGCAGGTTGTCCCAGCGAGGGTTGGTTGTCCCAGCACAGGTTGTCCCAGCGAGGGTTGGTTGTCCCAGCGAGGGTTGGTTGTCCCAGCGAGGGTTGGTTGTCCCAGCGAGGGTTGGTTGTCCCAGCGCAGGTTGTCCCAGCGAGGGTTGGTTGTCCCAGCACAGGTTGGTTGTCCCAGCGCAGGTTGTCCCAGCGAGGGTTGGTTGTCCCAGCGCAGGTTGTCCCAGCGAGGGTTGTCCCAGCGCAGGTTGGTTGACCCAGCGCAGGTTGGTTGTCCCAGCGCAGATTGTCCCAGCGAGGGTTGGTGGTCCCAGCGCAGGTTGTCCCAGCGCAGGTTGTCCCAGTGCAGGTTGTCCCAGCGCAGGTTGTCCCAGCGCAGGTTGTCCCAGCGAGGGTTGTCCCAGCGCAG
>NC_068421.1:8362549-8382549 GCF_023373465.1 Oncorhynchus keta
TACCCCTGCACATTGACTCAGTACTTCCTGTATTCAGCCTCATTATTACCTCAACTACTACGTACCCCTGCACATTGACCCAGTACTTCCTGTATTCAGCCTCGTTATTAACCTCAACTACTATGTACCCCTGCACATTGACCCAGTACTTCCTGTATTCAGCCTCGTTATTACCTCAACTACTACGTACCCCTGCACATTGACTCAGTACTTCCTGTATTCAGCCTCATTATTACCTCAACTACTATGTACCCCTGCACATTGACTCAGTACTTCCTGTATTCAGCCTCATTATTACCTCAACTACTATGTACCCCTGCACATTGACTCAGTACTTCCTGTATTCAGCCTCATTATTACCTCAACTACTATGTACCCCTGCACATTGACTCAGTACTTCCTGTATTCAGCCTCATTATTACCTCAACTACTACGTACCCCTGCACATTGACTCAGTACTTCCTGTATTCAGCCTCGTTATTACCTCAACTACTATGTACCCCTGCACATTGACTCAGTACTTCCTGTATTCAGCCTCCTTATTGTTTTTATTGTGTTACTATTTCCTTTGTAACTCTGTGTTGTTGTGAATGGGCTGGTAAAGTAAGCATTTCACTGTAAAGTCTACACCTGTCGTTGCTCTACACCTGTTGTTGCTCTACACCTGTTGTTACTCTACACCTGTTGTTGCTCTACACCTGTTGTTGCTCTACACCTGTTGTTACTCTACACCTGTTGTTGCTCTACACCTGTCGTTGCTCTACACCTGTCGTTACTCTACACCTGTCGTTGCTCTACACCTGTTGTTACTCTACACCTGTCGTTGCTCTACACCTGTCGTTACTCTACACCTGTTGTTGCTCTACACCTGTTGTTACTCTACACCTGTTGTTACTCTACACCTGTTGTTGCTCTACACCTGTCGTTGCTCTACACCTGTCGCTACTCTACAGCTGTTGTTGCTCTACACCTGTCGTTACTCTACACCTGTCGTTACTCTACACCTGTCGTTACTCTACACCTGTCGTTGCTCTACACCTGTTGTTACTCTACACCTGTTGTTGCTCTACACCTGTTGTTACTCTACACCTGTTGTTACTCTACACCTGTTGTTGCTCTACACCTGTTGTTACTCTACACCTGTTGTTACTCTACACCTGTTGTTACTCTACACCTGTTGTTGCTCTACACCTGTTGTTACTCTACACCTGTTGTTACTCTACACCTGTTGTTGCTCTACACCTGTTGTTGCTCTACACCTGTTGTTACTCTACACCTGTTGTTGCTCTACACCTGTTGTTGCTCTACACCTGTTGTTACTCTACACCTGTTGTTGCTCTACACCTGTTGTTACTCTACACCTGTTGTTACTCTACACCTGTTGTTACTCTACACCTGTTGTTACTCTACACCTGTTGTTACTCTACACCTGTTGTTACTCTACACCTGTTGTTACTCTACACCTGTTGTTGCTCTACACCTGTTGTTACTCTACACCTGTCGTTACTCTACACCTGTCGTTACTCTACACCTGTCGTTGCTCTACACCTGTCGTTGCTCTACACCTGTCGTTACTCTACACCTGTTGTTGCTCTACACCTGTTGTTACTCTACACCTGTTGTTGCTCTACACCTGTTGTTACTCTACACCTGTTGTTGCTCTACACCTGTCGTTGCTCTACACCTGTCGTTACTCTACACCTGTCGTTGCTCTACACCTGTTGTTACTCTACACCTGTTGTTACTCTACACCTGTCGTTGCTCTACACCTGTCGTTACTCTACACCTGTTGTTGCTCTACACCTGTTGTTACTCTACACCTGTTGTTACTCTACACCTGTTGTTGCTCTACACCTGTCGTTGCTCTACACCTGTCGCTACTCTACAGCTGTTGTTGCTCTACACCTGTCGTTACTCTACACCTGTCGTTACTCTACACCTGTTGTTACTCTACACCTGTCGTTGCTCTACACCTGTCGTTACTCTACACCTGTTGTTACTCTACACCTGTTGTTGCTCTACACCTGTTGTTACTCTACACCTGTTGTTGCTCTACACCTGTTGTTACTCTACACCTGTTGTTACTCTACACCTGTTGTTACTCTACACCTGTTGTATTCGACGCGTGAGAACAATGAAATGTGGTAATTGTGATGGTAGCCATTTTGACGAAACCTAAAAAGATAAACCTCCACACGTGGTACCATTGAAAGGCCCAGAATGTCCTCTCAAAGGTACAACAGGACCTGACACAGTGGCTTGCCTACCAAACACTAATTTCCATTAGAGAAGATGAATAGCAGGCTCTCAGGAGGATATAACAGTATTGTGTTATTTGATAAGATCAGGTATTGACTTTAGAGAGAGAGAGCCAGGTCCCAAGGTGCCCTCTGAACCACAGTCTGCTAGGCTACGTTCCAAATCAATCCCTACCCCCTAGACATTAACCCCTAGACACTACCCCCTAGACATTAACCCCTAGACACTACCCCCTAGACACTACCCCCTAGACATTAACCCCTAGATACTACCCCCTAGACACTACCCCCTATATACTACCCCCTAGAAACTACACCCTATATACTACCCCCTAATAACTACCCCTCTGTTCCACAGTTTATAACCTCTAAACCCCTCTGTTCCACAGTTTATAACCTCTAAACCCCTCTGTTCCACAGTTTATAACCTCTAAACGCCTCAGTTCCACAGTTTATAACCTCTAAACCCCTCTGTTCCACAGTAACACAGTTTATAACCTCTAAACCCCTCTGTTCCACAGTAACAGTTTATAACCTCTAAACCCCTCTGTTCCACAGTTTATAACCTCTAAACCCCTCTGTTCCACAGTTTATAACCTCTAAACCCCTCTGTTCCACAGTAACACAGTTTATAGCCTCTAAACCCCTCTGTTCCACAGTAACAGTTTATAACCTCTAAACCCCTCTGTTTATAACCTCTAAACCCCTCTGTTGCACAGTTTATAACCTCTAAACCCCTCTGTTTATAACCTCTAACTCCCTCTGTTTATAACCTCTAAACCCCTCTGTTCCACAGTAACACAGTTTATAACCTCTAAACCCCTCTGTTCTACAGTAACACAGTTTATAACCTCTAAACCCCTCTGTTCCACAGTTTATAACCTCTAAACCCCTCTGTTCCACAGTAACACAGTTTATAACCTCTAAACCCCTCTGTTCCACAGTAACAGTTTATAACCTCTAAACCCCTCTGTTCCACAGTTTATAACCTCTAAACCCCTCTGTTCCACAGTTTATAACCTCTAAACCCCTCTGTTCCAGTTTATAACCTCTAAACCCCTCTGTTACACAGTTTATAACCTCTAAACCCCTCTGTTACACAGTTTATAACCTCTAAACCCCTCTGTTCCACAGTTTATAACCTCTAAACCCCTCTGTTTATCATCTTTAAACCCCTCTGTTTATAACCTCTAAACCCCTGTTTATAACCTCTAAACCCGTTTATAATCTATAAACCCCTCTGTTCCACAGTAATGGTTATGAGCAGCTTCATGGCACCAGCTAAACCAGACCAGACTAAACTTCTAGAGGCCTTATACGATTGTTTTTATTGACAACAGTTTTTTTATTGACAAAAGTTTTTTATATTTTTTATTGACAACAGTGAGTGAACACTTACTCCGTAATACCTGGCTGTACTCACCGGCATTAACCCCTACTAAACGAATGAGAAGAAAAAGTCCTCGAAGAGCATCTAATGACCCTGAGTGGTTATGTATGATAACGTTGGTAAAATCAGACTAGCTCCCTGCTGCCACCTGGTGTTTAAAGTATGACAACAGTTTGTGACAGCCTAAAACATAGAACTGCTGGCCCATGTTGACTCCAATCCTTCCCACAGTTGTGTCAAGTTGGCTGGATGTCCTTGGGGGGGTTCATTCTTGATTCAAACAGGAAACTGTGGAGCGTGGAGCGACGTTGCAGTTCTTGACACAAACCGGTGCGCCTGGCATCTACTACCATTCTCCGTTCAAAGACACTTAAATATTTTGTCTTGGCCCATTCACCCTTTGACAGGCACACATACACAATCCATGTCTCAATTATCTCAAGGCTTAAAAATCCTTCCTTCCCCGCCATGTTGACCTCCTCCATGCCCAGGGACTTGACCAGACACGCCCGATGATGGCTGAACTGGTCAAAGGTGTGCTTCCCATGATACCTTCCTGTTCCACTCTGACCTATGGGGTTAAGAGGTCGCAGGGCTAGGGTCAGATGAGGGGGCAAAGGGTCATGTGACTCGTTGTGAAGGATTATGTTTATTAATATTTATAATATTTATTATTATGTTAGCTGCATGATGGTCTAGCAGCACTTCTCCAACTCCCAAGGTCACGCTACCTTTCTACTCAGTCCCAATGTCACGCTACCTTTCAACTCAGTCCCAAGGTCACGCTACCCTTCAACTCAGTCCCAAGGTCACACAACGCTACAACTCAGCCCCAAGGACACGCTACCCTTCAACTCAGTCCCAAGGACACGCTACCCTCCAACTCAGTCCCAAAGACACGCTACCCTCCAACTCAGTCCCAAGGACACACTACCCTCCAACTCAGTCCCAAAGACACACTACCCTCCAACTCAGTCCCAAAGACACACTACCCTCCAACTCAGTCCCAAAGAAAAGCCTAGCAACGTTGCAGTTCTTGACACAAACCGGCGCGCTTGGCACCTACTACCATTCTCTGCTCAAAGGCACTTAAATCTTTTGTCTTGCCCATTCCGCCCTCTGAATGGCACAAATACACAATCCATGTCTCAATTATCTCAAAGCTTAAAAATCCTTCTTCAACCAGGTCTCCTCCTCTTCATCTACACTGATTGAAGTGGATTTTTAACAGGTGACATCAATAAGGGGTCATAGTTTTCACCTGGATTCACCTGGTCAGTCTGTGTTATGGAAAGAGCAGGTGTTCCTAATGTTTTGTACACTCAGTCTATATCGTATGGTATGTCTGTCCCAAATGGTATCCTATTTTCTGTATATGTAGTGCCAACTACCACCACCATCCACTTTAAAAGGAAAGAGGCAACGACATTTCTCTAACACTGGGGCATATGCCCCAACGTTTTATGTGTGCGGAACATTAAGGCTTTCTCTAAAAACCTGGTTTTTCAATACAGTAGTTAATTGATTAGCCTACTTCATATTTTTAACTGTAGTTAAGTGAGAGAAGCTCATGAATAGTATTATATGTCGTTAAAAAAAAAAAAGTAAAACATTAATTTGATACAAATTCAAACAACAGAAGTATTTTTTTAAATGAAGACATGGAAGGTACAGACTAAAGAAACTCACATAATACCTTGACAATAATGCATTGGTGTCTATACTCTTTCCCAAAATTACCAGTTTTTCCTGAGAAAGGTAGGAATATTTCCGGTAGGAAGATTCCCGGAATCATAATGGAAGAAGCAAGAAATCAGAAATCCTCCAGGAGGGATTTCAGGAAGGGAATTTGGGGGAAAGTTACCGGAATGTGCAACCCTAACCCTAACTCGGAAAGTATTCAGACCCCTTCACTTTTAATACGATACAGCCTTGTTCTAAAATGGAATTAAATCATTTCCCCCTCATCAATCTACACACAATAGCCCATAATGACAACACGAAAGCAGGTTTTTACAAAAAAATTGCAAATGTATTAAAAATAAAACAGAAATACCATAAGTATTCAGACCCTTTGTTATGAGACTCGAAATGTAGCTGCATCCTGTTTCCATTGATCATCCTTGAGATGTTTCTACATGTTTCTACTTGATTGGAGTCCAAATTCAATTGATTGGACATGATTTGAAAGGCACACACCTGTCTATGTAAAAAGGTCCTACAGTTGGCAGTGAATGTCAGAGCAAAAACCAAGTCATGAGGTCGAAGGAATTGTGTCGAGGCACAGATCTGGGGAAGGGCACCGAAATATTTCTGCAGCATTGACGTTCCCCAAGAACACAGTGGCCTCCATCATTCTTAAATGGAAGTTTGGAACCATCAAGGCTCTTCCTAGAGCTGGCCGTCCGGCCAAACTGAACAATCGGGAGAAGGGACTTGGTCAGAGGTGACCAAGAACGTGATAGTCAGAGTTCACTCTGACAGCAGTCAACCAATCAGGCCTTTATGATAGAGTGGCCAGATGGAAGCCACTCCTCAGTAAAAGGCACATGACAGCCCGCTTGGAGTTTGTCAAAAGGCACCTGAAGGACACTCAGACCATGAGAAACTAGATTATCTGGTCTGAGGAAACCAACATTGAACTCTTTAGCCTGAATTTGGCCTGAATGCCAAGCGTCACAGGAGGAAACCTGGTACAATACCTACGGTGAAGCATGGTGGTGGCGGCATCATGCTGTGTTTTTCAGCAGCAGGGACTGAGAGATCGAGGGAAAACTGAATGGAGAGCAAAGCACAGAGAGATCCTTGATGAAAACCTGCTCCAGAGCACTCAGGACCTCAGACTGGGGTGAAGGTTCACCGTCCAACAAGACAACGACCCTAAGCACACAGCCAAAAGAACGCAGGAGAAGCTTCAGGACAAGTCGCTGAATGTCCTTGATTGGCCCAGCCAGAGCCCGGACTTGAACCCAATCGAACATCTCTGGAGAGACCTGAAAATAGCTGTGCAGCAATGCTCCCCATCCAACCTGACAGAGCTTGAGAGGATCTGCAGAGAAGAATGGGAGAAACTCCCCAAATACAGGTGTGCCAAACTTGTAGAGTCATATGCAAGAAGACTAGAGGCTGTAATCGCTGCCAAAGGTACTGAGTAAAGGGTCTGAATACTTCTGTAAATGTGATATTCCAGTGTTTTTTTATACATTTGTAACAAATTAAAAACCAGTTTTTGCTTTGTCATTATGGGGTATTATGTGTAGATTGATGAGGGAATATGTAATACATTTTAGAATAAGGCTGTAACGTAACAAAATGTGGAAAAAGTTAAGGAGTCTGAAACATTCTGAATGCACTGTATGTCTGCTGTACAGACACATACAACAACGTCAGGAGGGTGATGGAGAGAACGGAGAGAGAGAGGGGAGTGAGGGGAGAGAGAGAGAAAACGGAGAGAAGGAGAAAGGACAGAGAAAAGGAGAGAGAGGACAGAGAGAAGGAGAGAGGACAGAGAAGGAGAAAGAGGGAGAGAGGAGAGAGAGAGAGAACAGAGAGAACGAGAGAGAGGACAGAGAGAGAGAACAGAGAGAAGGAGAGAGAGAGGAGAGAGGAGAGAGAGGACAGAGGAGAGGACAGAGAGGAAAGAGGAGAGGAGAGAGACCTGAGAGAAGGAGAGAGAGAGAGAGAGAGAGAACAGAGAGAAGGAGAGAGGAGAGAGAGGAGAGAGAGAGAGACCTGAGAGAGAGAGAGGAGAGAGAGAGAGAGAGAGAGGACAGAGAGGAGAGAGGAGAGAGAGGAGAGAGAGAGACCTGAGAGAGAGAGAGAGAGAGAGGAGAGAGAGGACAGAGAGAAGGAGAGAGGACAGAGAGAGAGAGAGAACAGAGAGAAGGAGAGAGGAGAGAGAGGAGAGAGAGAGACCTGAGAGAGAGAGAGGAGAGAGACCTGAGAGAGAGAGAGAGAGAGAGAGAGAGAGAGAGAGGACAGAGAGAAGGAGAGAGGGGACAGAGAGAGAGGACAGAGAGAAGGAGAGAGAGGGGAGAGAGGAGAGAGAGAGAGGACAGAGAGAAGGAGAGAGAGGGGAGAGAGGAGAGAGAGGGGAGAGAGGAGAGAGAGGACAGAGAGGAAAGAGGAGAGGAGAGAGACCTGAGAGAGAGAGAGAGAGAGAGAGAGAGAGAGAGAGAGAGAGAGAACAGAGAGAGGAGAGAGAGAGAGAGAGGAGAGAGAGAGAGAGAGAGAGAGAGAGAGAGGGGAGAGAAGGAGAGAGAAGGAGAGAGAGGGGAGAGAGAACAGAGAGAAGGAGAGAGATAAGATGCAACAATAATCACATAATGACTAGACATTAATGTGTTAATACCACTGTCCATGGTGTCTCTACTCTTTCCCAAAATTACCAGGTTTTCCTGAGAAAGGTAGGAAGATTCCCGGAATCGTAAGGGAAGAAACAGGAAATCCGAAATCCTCCAGTAGGGATTTCTGGAATACCGGTAGATTTTGGGGAAGTTACCAAAATGTGCAACCTTAACTTCACTGTGTCTATCCATCAATCACAAACAGGTGCAGCTGACGCCGGCCGCTAGTATTAGAATCACAGTCAGGGCGACCAGGAGTCCCAGAGCCACAATGGACGCCGTGACGGCCCAGATGTATGTGCCCTTGGAGAAGTCAACCAGTGGGGTCCTCATGGCCAGCCTGACCCTGCGAACCTTCTGGTGGTTCTGGGGTGGATACCGCACCATGTGGACCTCCTCCATGCCCAGGGACTTGACCAGACACGCCCGATGATGGCTGAACTGGTCAAAGGTGTGCTTCCCATGATACCTTCCTGTTCCACTCTGACCTGTGGAATGGGGTTAGAGATGTTAGATGTTATGATGTTCAAGTTTCCCAGGTTTACCGGAAATCCCTGTTGGAAGATTCCCGGAATCAGGAGGGACTAAACAGGAAATCCAGGAATCTTCCAACCAGGATTTCGGGCAAACTAGGAACATTTGGTAAAGTTGCTGGAATTTTTCAACCATGGTCCAAATTCAAGGATTACCCTATGTTGGCTACTGTATACCGCTTTCCATTCCAGCAAACCTTTTTTATTATTGTTAGCATATATGTGAAAGCAGTCAGGTGGCTCTCTGATTCAGAGGGGTTGGGGGTTAAATGCGGAAGACACATTTTGGTTGAATGCATTCAGTTGTGCAACTGACTAGGCATCCCCTTTCCAATAAAAGACAGATCAAATTTTTCAGGTTCTTTGACAATCTTTAAACAAACAAAGATAAATCATAGATTGGCTGTTAGATTTGAATGAAATTATAGATTAAAACGGAAGATCAGAAAAAAACACATCTAGCAAGCAAACAGCAGCCCGCCAAAATCAGTGGCTCGTCGTCATTACAGAGGATCGGTGATGGCAAGCTGACACCGCTAACAACAGTCAGGAGGGGCTTACACCACCAGGGTTGTGAGTTTAGTTACAGTGTCGGACACACAAAAGACATTAGACATTATTCTGAAGCCAGGGGAACCAGACACAGGCACAGGGACATGTCTTTCGTTGAATGTACGTCGGCCAATACAGGTTAAGACTAGCTAGCGCCAGATTTGCCAAAGTCTCCAACAGGTGCAGTTCAAGCCACCAGCAATTAGCAGGATGGCAGTCAAGGTGACCAAGAGACCGAAAGCAAAGATGGTGGCCGTCACGGCCCAGATGTAGGTTTTCCTAGAGAAGTCGACCAGTGGGGTCCTCATGGCCAGCCTGACCCTGCGAGCCTTCTGGCGGTTCTGGGGTGGGTACCGCACCATGTTGATCTCCTCCATGCCCAGGGACTTGACCAGACACGCCCGATGATGGCTGAACTGGTCAAAGGTGTGCTTCCCATGATACCTTCCTGTTCCACTCTGACCTGTGGGGTTCAGAGGTCACAGGGCTAGGGTCAGATGAGGGGTCAAAGGGTCATGGGACTTGTTAAGGATTAGATGTTAGCTGCATGACGCTCTAGCAGCACTTCTTCAACTCAGTCCAGAGGACACGCTACCCTTCATCTCAGTCCCAAAAACACGCTACCCTTCAACTCAGTCCCAAGAACACGCTACCCTTCAACTCAGTCCCAAGGACACACTACCCTTCATCTCAGTCCCAAGAACACGCTACCCTTCAACTCAGTCCCAAGGACACTCTACCCTCCGACTCAGTCCCAAGGACACTCTACCCTCCGACTCAGTCCCAAGGACACTCTACCCTCCGACTCAGTCCCAAGGACCCTCTACCCTCCGACTCAGTCCCAAGGACACTCTACCCTCCGACTCAGTCCCAAGGACACTCTACCCTCCGACTCAGTCCCAAGGACACTCTACCCTCCGACTCAGTCCCAAGGACACTCTACCCTCCGACTCAGTCCCAAGGACACTCTACCCTCCGACTCAGTCCCAAGGACACTCTACCCTCCGACTCAGTCCCAAGGACACTCTACCCTCCGACTCAGTCCCAAGGACGCTACTATATGGATTATCTCTGTGGTAACTGGTCTCCTAAAGAGGACTCTATATGGATTATCTCTATGGTAACTTGTCTCCTAAAGAGGACTCTATATAGATTATCTCTGTGGTAACTGGTCTCCTAAAGAGGATCTCTATATGGATTATCTCTGTGGTAACTTGTCCCCTAAAGAGGACTCTATATAGATTATCTCTATGGTAACTTGTCTCCTAAAGAGGACTCTCTATATAGATTATCTCTGTGGTAACTTGTCCCCTAAAGAGGACTCTATATAGATTATCTCTATGGTAACTTGTCCCCTAAAAAGGATCTCTATATAGATTATCTCTGTGGTAACTTGTCCCCTAAACAGGACTCTATATGGATTATCTCTGTGGTAACTTGTCCCCTAAAGAGGACTCTATATGGATTATCTCTGTGGTAACTTGTCCCCTAAAGAGGATCTCTATATGGATTATCTCTGTGGTAACTGGTCTCCTATAGAGGACTCTATATGGATTATCTCTGTGGTAACTTGTCCCCTAAAGAGGACTCTATATGGATTATCTCTATGGTAACTTGTCCCCTAAAGAGGACTCTATATGGATTAGCTCTGTGGTAACTTGT
Organism: Oncorhynchus keta; assembly: GCF_023373465.1. NCBI lineage: Eukaryota > Metazoa > Chordata > Actinopteri > Salmoniformes > Salmonidae > Oncorhynchus > Oncorhynchus keta. The sequence goes on from NC_068421.1 coordinate 8,373,291, forward strand.
CCCCTAAAGAGGACTCTATATAGATTATCTCTGTGGTAACTGGTCTCCTAAAGAGGATCTCTATATGGATTATCTCTGTGGTAACTTGTCCCCTAAAGAGGACTCTATATGGATTATCTCTGTGGTAACTTGTCCCCTAAAGAGGATCTCTATATGGATTATCTCTGTGGTAACTGGTCTCCTAAAGAGGACTCTATATGGATTATCTCTGTGGTAACTTGTCTTCTAAAGAGGACTCTATATAGATTATCTCTGTGGTAACTTGTCCCCTAAAGAGGACTCTATATGGATTATCTCTGTGGTAACTTGTCTTCTAAAGAGGACTCTATATAGATTATCTCTGTGGTAACTTGTCCCCTAAAGAGGACTCTATATGGATTATCTCTGTGGTAACTTGTCCTCTAAAGAGGATCTATATATAGATTATCTCTGTGGTAACTTGTCCCCTAAAGAGGATCTCTATATAGATTATCTCTATGGTAACTTGTCTCCTAAAGAGGACTCTATATGGATTATCTCTGTGGTAACTTGTCTTCTAAAGAGGACTCTATATAGATTATCTCTGTGGTAACTTGTCCCCTAAAGAGGACTCTATATGGATTATCTCTGTGGTAACTTGTCCTCTAAAGAGGATCTATATATAGATTATCTCTGTGGTAACTTGTCCCCTAAAGAGGATCTCTATATAGATTATCTCTGTGGTAACTTGTCCGCTAAAGAGGATCTCTATATGGATTATCTCTGTGGTAACTTGTCCCCTAAAGAGGATCTCTATATGGATTATCTCTGTGGTAACTTGTCCCCTAAAGAGGACTCTATATGGATTATCTCTGTGGTAACTTGTCTCCTAAAGAGGATCTCTATATAGATTATCTCTGTGGTAACTTGTCCCCTAAAGAGGATCTCTATATGGATTATCTCTGTGGTAACTTGTCTCCTAAAGTGGATCTCTATATGGATTATCTCTGTGGTAACTTGTCCCCTAAAGAGGATCTCTATATAGATTATCTCTGTGGTAACTTGTCCCCTAAAGAGGATCTCTATATAGATTATCTCTGTGGTAACTTGTCCCCTAAAGAGGACTCTATATAGATTATCTCTGTGGTAACTTGTCCGCTAAAGAGGACTCTATATAGATTATCTCTGTGGTAACTTCTGTAGCTCAGTTGGTAGAGCATGGCGCTTGTAACGCCAGGGTAGTGGGTTCGATCCCCGGGACCACCCATACGTAGAATGTATGCACACATGACTGTAAGTCGCTTTGGATAAAAGCGTCTGCTAAATGGCATATATTAACTTGTCCGCTAAAGAGGACTCTATATGGATGTATTATTTCTGTGTATTGTAGATGGACAGGGTGAACTCTGAATTACTCAAAGGGGGTTTATGTTCCTCTCAGAAATGATATCTTATTTACATCTGTCTCACCCCCTCATCACACCAGCCTTTAGATGCTGTCTCACCCCTCATCACACCAGCCTTTAGATGCTGTCTCACCCCTCATCACACCAGCCTTTAGATGCTGTCTCACCCCTCATCACACCAGCCTTTAGATGCTGTCTCACCCCCTCATCACACCAGCCTTTAGATGCTGTCTCACCCCTCATCACACCAGCCTTTAGATGCTGTCTCACCCCCTCATCACACCAGCCTTTAGACGCTGTCTCACCCTCATCACACCAGCCTTTAGATGCTGTCTCACCCCCTCATCACACCAGCCTTTAGATGCTGTCTCAGCCCCCTCATCACACCAGCCTTTAGATGCTGTCTCACCCCTCATCACACCAGCCTTTAGATGCTGTCTCACCTCCTCACCACACCAGCCTTTAGATGCTGTCTCACCCCCTCATCACACCAGCCTTTAGATGCTGTCTCACCCCCTCATCACACCAGCCTTTAGATGCTGTCTCAGCCCCTCATCACACCAGCCTTTAGATGCTGTCTCACCCCCCTCATCACACCAGCCTTTAGATGCTGTCTCACCCCCTCATCACACCAGCCTTTAGATGCTGTCTCACCCCTCATCACACCAGCCTTTAGATGCTGTCTCACCCCCTCATCACACCAGCCTTTAGATGCTGTCTCACCCCTCATCACACCAGCCTTTAGATGCTGTCTCACCCCTCATCACACCAGCCTTTAGATGCTGTCTCACCCCTCATCACACCAGCCTTTAGATGCTGTCTCACCCCCTCATCACACCAGCCTTTAGATGCTGTCTCACCCCTCATCACACCAGCCTTTAGATGCTGTCTCACCCCCTCATCACACCAGCCTTTAGATGCTGTCTCAGCCCCCTCATCACACCAGCCTTTAGATGCTGTCTCACCCCCTCATCACACCAGCCTTTAGATGCTGTCTCACCCCTCACCACACCAGCCTTTAGATGCTGTCTCACCCTCATCACACCAGCCTTTAGATGCTGTCTCACCCTCATCACACCAGCCTTTAGATGCTGTCTCAGCCCCCTCATCACACCAGCCTTTAGATGCTGTCTCACCCCCTCATCACACCAGCCTTTAGATGCTGTCTCACCCCCTCATCACACCAGCCTTTAGATGCTGTCTCACCCCCTCATCACACCAGCCTTTAGATGCTGTCTCACCCCCTCATCACACCAGCCTTTAGATGCTGTCTCACCCCCTCATCACACCAGCCTTTAGATGCTGTCTCACCCCCTCATCACACCAGCCTTTAGATGCTGTCTCACCCCCTCATCACACCAGCCTTTAGATGCTGTCTCACCCCCTCATCACACCAGCCTTTAGATGCTGTCTCACCCCCTCATCACACCAGCCTTTAGATGCTGTCTCACCCCCTCTCACCAGCCTTTAGATGCTGTCTCATCATCACACCAGCCTTTAGATGCTGTCTCACCCCTCATCACACCAGCCTTTAGATGCTGTCTCACCCCTCATCACACCAGCCTTTAGATGCTGTCTCACCTCATCACACCAGCCTTTAGATGCTGTCTCACCCCTCATCACACCAGCCTTTAGATGCTGTCTCACCCCCTCATCACACCAGCCTTTAGATGCTGTCTCACCCCCTCATCACACCAGCCTTTAGATGCTGTCTCACCCCCTCATCACACCAGCCTTTAGATGCTGTCTCACCCCCTCATCACACCAGCCTTTAGATGCTGTCTCACCCCTCATCACACCAGCCTTTAGATGCTGTCTCATCACACCAGCCTTTAGATGCTGTCTCACCCCCTCATCACACCAGCCTTTAGATGCTGTCTCACCCCTCATCACACCAGCCTTTAGATGCTGTCTCACCCCTCATCACACCAGCCTTTAGATGCTGTCTCACCCCCTCATCACACCAGCCTTTAGATGCTGTCTCACCCCCTCATCACACCAGCCTTTAGATGCTGTCTCACCCCCTCATCACACCAGCCTTTAGATTGTCTCACCCCCTCATCACACCAGCCTTTAGATGCTGTCTCACCCCCTCATCACACCAGCCTTTAGATGCTGTCTCACCCCCTCATCACACCAGCCTTTAGATGCTGTCTCACCCCCTCATCACACCAGCCTTTAGATGCTGTCTCACCCCCTCATCACACCAGCCTTTAGATGCTGTCTCACCCCCTCATCACACCAGCCTTTAGATGCTGTCTCACCCCTCATCACACCAGCCTTTAGATGCTGTCTCACCCCCCTCATCACACCAGCCTTTAGATGCTGTCTCACCCCCTCATCACACCAGCCTTTAGATGCTGTCTCACCCCCTCATCACACCAGCCTTTAGATGCTGTCTCACCCTCATCACACCAGCCTTTAGATGCTGTCTCACCCCTCATCACACCAGCCTTTAGATGCTGTCTCACCCCCTCATCACACCAGCCTTTAGATGCTGTCTCACCCCTCATCACACCAGCCTTTAGATGCTGTCTCACCCCCTCATCACACCAGCCTTTAGATGCTGTCTCACCCCCTCATCACACCAGCCTTTAGATGCTGTCTCACCCCTCATCACACCAGCCTTTAGATGCTGTCTCACCCCTCATCACACCAGCCTTTAGATGCTGTCTCACCCCCTCATCACACCAGCCTTTAGATGCTGTCTCACCCCCTCATCACACCAGCCTTTAGATGCTGTCTCACCCCCTCATCACACCAGCCTTTAGATGCTGTCTCACCCCCTCATCACACCAGCCTTTAGATGCTGTCTCACCCCCTCATCACACCAGCCTTTAGATGCTGTCTCACCCCTCATCACACCAGCCTTTAGATGCTGTCTCACCCCTCATCACACCAGCCTTTAGATGCTGTCTCACCCTCATCACACCAGCCTTTAGATGCTGTCTCACCCCTCATCACACCAGCCTTTAGACCAGCCTTTGCTGTCTCACCCCTCATCACACCAGCCTTTAGATGCTGTCTCACCCCCTCATCACACCAGCCTTTAAATGCTGTCTCACCCCCTCATCACACCAGCCTTTAGATGCTGTCTCACCCCCTCATCACACCAGCCTTTAGATGCTGTCTCACCCCCTCATCACACCAGCCTTTAGATGCTGTCTCACCCCCTCATCACACCAGCCTTTAGATGCTGTCTCACCCCCTCATCACACCAGCCTTTAGATGCTGTCTCACCCCCTCATCACACCAGCCTTTAGATGCTGTCTCACCCCCTCATCACACCAGCCTTTAGATGCTGTCTCACCCCTCATCACACCAGCCTTTAGATGCTGTCTCACCCCTCATCACACCAGCCTTTAGATGCTGTCTCACCCCCTCATCACACCAGCCTTTAGATGCTGTCTCACCCCCTCATCACACCAGCCTTTAGATGCTGTCTCACCCCCTCATCACACCAGCCTTTAGATGCTGTCTCAGCCCCTCATCACACCAGCCTTTAGATGCTGTCTCAGCCCCCTCATCACACCAGCCTTTAGATGCTGTCTCACCCCCTCATCACACCAGCCTTTAGATGCTGTCTCACCCCCTCATCACACCAGCCTTTAGATGCTGTCTCAGCCCCCTCATCACACCAGCCTTTAGATGCTGTCTCACCCTGTGGAGATTGTTGGGCCTGGGGGTGTTTAGGTTACTGTAAACTTGGTGTTGTTTGATTGGTCAATGGTGGTTGGTTTTGGGTTGAGAAGGTTCCACCTTCAGATGTTCTACGGGTAATGACATGCATTGGTTCTCTCTCTTATCCTGTATCCAGTCCATGGAGGAAGGTTGTATGATCAATTCTCATTTCCTAGAATTCTAGGCCTCTGGCCTAGTGAGTGTCTCGTTGTTCATGCTTTGTCCTATAAGTTAACTTTAGGATCTGTGTGGTTGGAATAATGCCCTTAATAATGCGTGTTAATGTTTGTAACTTAAGCTTCATGCCTGGTATGTTAATCCATTCATTGTTCAATGTTAATTAACCATCTGCCTTGGATATAGACAATTATCAGACCCAATCTTGTTAGTCAACGTCAACTCATTGTCTAATGCTTGCTTGTATATTTGAATTATCTTTATAGAGTCATATAAACATTTGAATAGGTTAATTGCTTAGTCTTTGTTACGGGTTTTATGTGACGTACATCTGTATATACTGTATATACACATACTACTGCTCACTACAGTCAGAGGGTGAATTTAGACACAATTTGTCTACTGCAGGCAAGTCACCATTGGACTGTCGTAGGCATGACTACTTTAGTGGCTATGTGTGGTCGGGCCGGCAGTGGCATGCCATCATATCAGCTGCTGTCAGGCTAGCGTGCCAACCAACAGTATATTCACCAGAGGTCCGGCTAGCGTGCCAACCAACAGTATATTCACCAGAGGTCCGGCTAGCGTGCCAACCAACAGTATATTCACCAGAGGTCCGGCTAGCGTGCCAACCACCAGTATATTCACCAGAGGTCCGGCTAGCGTGCCAACCAACAGTATATTCACCACAGGTCCGGCCAGCGTGCCAACCAACAGTATATTCACCACAGGTCCGGCCAGCGTGCCAACCAACAGTATATTCACCAGAGGTCCGGCGAGCGTGCCAACCAACAGTATATTCACCAGAGGTCCGGCTAGCGTGCCAACCAACAGTATATTCACCAGAGGTCCGGCTAGCGTGCCAACCACCAGTATATTCACCAGAGGTCCGGCTAGCGTGCCAACCAACAGTATATTCACCACAGGTCCGGCCAGCGTGCCAACCAACAGTATATTCACCAGAGGTCCGGCTAGCGTGCCAACCAACAGTATATTCACCAGAGGTCCGGCTAGCGTGCCAACCACCAGTATATTCACCAGAGGTCCGGCTAGCGTGCCAACCAACAGTATATTCACCACAGGTCCGGCCAGCGTGCCAACCAACAGTATATTCACCAGAGGTCCGGCTAGCGTGCCAACCAACAGTATATTCACCAGAGGTCCGGTTAGGCCGTATCCTAAAGCCTGCCAGTATTATAAGACAGTTTTCTTACCTACACCCCCAAAGGGCAGAGAGTTGAGGGTGTAGTGCATAATAACGTCGTTGACTGTCACCCCGCCACTGGTAGTCTCAGCCAGCATTCGCTTTATCACCTTATGGATAGAGACAGAGACAGAGAGAGGGATGTCTTTTATCAGCCCCATCATATGTAAATACATACTGTACATACCCCAAAATAAGGACAATTGTTGTTGCCACAGTAACAGATGACCTCCTTACAGTATATAAACGACATTTTCAGCAGGAACTCAACTAAAAGTGACCCATGCCCAATCAGGTGTAATCCCCCACCGTGTCCTCCTGTTTTGGGGGGATTTCAGCCCTACTCCATAGCTTGCTCACTAGCTCCCTCCAGACCGTACCTTCTTGTTGGAGGAGAAGACGTAGAGCGCCAGGGGCTTCTCTCTCTCGTTGATGAAGTGGATGGCGTCATCTATGTCGCTGACGGTCACTATGGGCAACAGGGGCCCGAAGATCTCCTCCTGCATCAACCTAGCCTGGGGGGGCACGTCCTTCACAACCGTGGGGGCTGAGGGGTCAGGGGTCAAAGTTTTTTGACAGACACAACTATAGTTCTCAAGTGTTTCAGAAAGAATCCCGGCTGGAGGATTCTCAATTTGTACATTCTTAGTTTGAAGATTCCCAGTTAGAGCAATCCCAGTTGGGAGATTCCTGGAATCAAGAGAGCCGAAGCCGGGAGGGAATCCTCCAACTGAGCCACACTTGGTCCCATGCAACGGCAGGGTTGTGGGTTTGATTCTCACGGGGGGACCAGTACAAATTCAATTGTATGCACTCACTACTCTGGATAAGAGCGTCTGCTAAATGACTAAAAATGTTTGTTTAGATTTTTTTTTTTTATGTAATTCTCCAATTTGAGATTTCTGAAAAACCTTGTAACTTTGGGAAAGGTACTGGGAATGTTGCAACCCAAGGGGAAATAGAGTAATATTAATACCCAAGTCTGCCCAACTACTAACTAAAGTGTCACCAAATATCTGTGAGCCCAATGAGACTGCGTACCAATGTAGCGCAGTGATGAGTCACTCTGGCCCCCTACTGTCGCCGTGTAGCCCTCCAGTAGAGTCATCAAGCGGTTGAAGTGGCGCTGGTTGATGATGCGGCCGTAGTCAGGGGAGGATTTGGGGTCAGGCCCATAAAACTCCTAGGATTAAGGAAAACAACGTGTGGATTAGATGCTAGCTAGAGAGTAAGGGGTTGCTACCTACAGTCAATCAGGGTCGGGGTCAATTCTGGAAGGGAATTTAAATCAAATTCATGAATTGGGAAGATTCTCATAGAAAACTATTTTATTTTACCTTTATTTTACTAGGCAAGTCAGTTAAGAACAAATTCTTATTTTCAATGACGGCCTAGGAACAGCGGGTTAACTGCCTGTTCAGGGGCAGAACAACAGATTTGTACCTTGTCAGCTTGGGGATTTGAACTTGCAACTTTTCGGTTACTAGTCCAACGCTCTAACCACTAGGCTACCCCGAATTGAACATCTGAATTGATACCATACTGTGTACATTAATATACAATGTAATAAGGTAGTAATCCATTGACAGAGCTATCATAGCATCCTTGCTAGCTAGCTACAGTAGAGATAGAGAGGACGTAAGAGACCAGTAGTGTCTGCCGGATGCCCTCCACCACTCTGTTCTGGATGCTGGGTTCACACAGGATGTAGTCTGGGGCGATGCACGTCTGACCACAGTTCACAAACTTCCCCCAAGTGATACGCCTGCGGGGGATGAACAAAACCAACACGAAGAGAAAAATGTAATGAAAAAAATATACCACAGACATCAAATCAATATGAATCTTTCGCATACACCTTGAACATTTTTCAGTTTCAAGCATTCTGATGATTTGTAAAAAGGAGCTAAGCATGCTGTTGTCTCGTTACATATAACGACTCTTTAGGGTTAAACAATTCTGGGGGAAAAATCCCCAAATCCCCTGGTTTTCCAGAAATCCTGGGTGGAGGGTTATATATTTCCTGCTTTTTCCCTTCTAACTCCGGGAATCTCTGGAAAGGGATTTCTGGAAAACCTTGGAGTTTTGGGAACGTTTTTTCAATTTTGCAACCCTATGACCCTTAAATCCTGCTCCTCACATCTTTCTCAACTTTCTACATCACCAACTGCCAAAACGTTAGCCACAATGCTAAGCTAACACACGTCAGTTGAAACTGCTTTGCTAGTCAAAGATGCTAACTAGCACAAAACTCCTTATCAAAAATGATAACTAGTACAAAACTCCCGATCAAAGATGCTAACTAGTACAAAACTCCTTATCAAATATGCTAACTAGTACAAAACTGCTTATCAATAATGCTAACTAGTACAAAACTCCTTATCAAAAATGCTAACTAGTACAAAACTCCCGATCAAAGATGCTAACTAGTACAAAACTCCTTATCAAAGATGCTAACTAGTACAAAACTGCTTATCAAGAATGCTAACTAGTACAAAACTCCTTATCAAGAATGCTAACTAGTACAAAACTCCTTATCAAGAATGCTAACTAGTACAAAACACCCTATCAAAGATGCTAACTAGTATAAAACTCCCTATCAAAGATGCTAACTAGTACAAAACTGCTTATCAAGAATGCTAACTAGTACAAAACTCCTTATCAAGAATGCTAACTAGTACAAAACTCCTTATCAAGAATGCTAACTAGTACAAAACTCCCTATCAAAGATGCTATCTAGTACAAAACTCCCTATCAAAGATGCTATCCAGTACAAAACTCCCTATCAAAGATGCTAACTGTTAAAGCTAGCTCACTATGTCATCTCCAGCTG
>NC_068421.1:8387549-8452549 GCF_023373465.1 Oncorhynchus keta
CGAAGGACAAAAAATACACTTCTGAAAGTTCAATCCTGCGGGACAGTGTTTTTAAAAAAAAACGATATCATAAACTTTACTATTCTGCGCAAACTTCTTGCATAAAATAAAAAGCCATTAACCGTGTGAAAAACATGCGTTGCTATCGATGTCTCATTACCAAGGAGGTGAACTACGTTATGCCACAGTACCTTCTGTTCTGCCCAGGTTCTGCCTCACTGACGTAACCGTGGGATTGACGTTCATTTATTGCTCGAGGCGACGGGTGGTATCCGTTTAGCTGCAGACGGTAGCCGACTCAAATTAGCCGTTTTTTTGCATTTTTGCTAATTAATGGAATTATTTGTCTTTATGGAAAACAACCTAAAAATGACTTAGAATTTTCTTAATGAAGTTAATTAAATATGTTTAAAATATATACGTATACATAGCCACACCCATTGTTGACATGTGTATAAAATCGAGCACACAGCAATGCAATGTCCATTGACCAAACTTTGGCAGTAGAATGGCCTTACTGAAGCGCTCAGTGACTTTTAACGTGACACTGTCATAGGATGCCACCTTTCCAACAAGTCAGTTTGTCAAATTTCTGTCCTGCTAGAGCTGCCCCAGTCAACTGTAAGTGCTGTTATTGGGAAGTGGAAACTTCTAGGAGCAACAACGGCGCACCCACAAAGTGGTAGGCCAAACAAGCTCACCGAACGAGACCGACAAGTGCTGAAGCGTATAAACACCGTCTGTCCTCGGTTGCAACACTCACTACCGAGTTCCAAACTACCTCTGGAAAGTTTAACTGTAAAGTTTGGTGGAGGAGTATTAATGATCTGGGGCTGTTTTTCATGGTTCGGGCTAGGCCTCTTAATTCCAGTGAAGGGAAATCTTAACGCAACAACATACAAGGACATTCTAGATGACTCTGTGCTTCCACCTTCGTGGCAACAGTTTGGGGGAAACAGCTTTTGCTGTTTTAGCATAACAATGCCCCCGTGTGCAAAGCGAGGTCCATACAGAAATAGTTTTTTGAGATCGGTGTGGGAAGAACTTGAATGTCCTGCACAGAGCCCTGACCTCAACCTCATCTAACACCTTTGGGATGAATTGAAACGCCGACCGCCAGCCAGGCCTAATCGCCCAACATCAGTGCCTGACCTCACTAATGCTCTTGTGACTGAATGGAAGCAAGTCCCCGCAGAAATGTTACAACATCTAGTGGAAAACCTTCCCAGAAGAGTGGAGGCTGTTATAGCAGCAATGTTACAACATCTAGTGGAAAACCCTCCCAGAAGAGTGGAGGCTGTTATAGCAGCAATGTTCCAACATCTAGTGGAAAACCCTCCCAGAAGAGTGGAGGCTGTTATAGCAGCAATGTTCCAACATCTAGTGGAAAACCCTCCCAGAAGAGTGGAGGATGTTATAGCAGCAATGTTCCAACATCTAGTGGAAAACCTTCCCAGGAGAGTGGAGGCTGTTATAGCAGCAATGTTCCAACATCTAGTGGAAAACCTTCCCAGGAGAGTGGAGGCTGTTATAGCAGCAAATGAGGGGACCAACTCCATATGAATAATACCCATGATTTTGGAATGAGTTGTTCAACGAGCAGGTGTCCACATACTTTTGGTCATGTAGTGTATAACCATCTCAAAACAATTCCACATATCAGTTTAGCACCACGAGACGGGACTATCAATCCATATGAATGTGCTTGATAAACATTTTAAGTGCGCTTCAACACTTAAACCACAACAACAACCACTAGAAATGTTTGCTGGGACTCTCCACAATACAGATTGAGAGGGAAATGTATGCTGGGACTCTCCACAATACAGATTGAGAGGGAAATGTATGCTGGGACTCTCCATAATACAGATTGAGAGGGAAATGTATGCTGGGACTCTCCATGATACAGATTGAGAGGGAAATGTATGCTGGGACTCTCCATAATACAGATTGAGAGGGAAATTAATTGCTGGGACTCTCCATTATACAGATTGAGAGGGAAATGTATGCTGGGACTCTCCATAATACAGATTGAGAGGGAAATGTATGCTGGGACTCTCCATAATACAGATTGAGAGGGAAATGAATTGCTGAGACTCTCCATAATACAGATTGAGAGGGAAATGTATGCTGGGACTCTCCATAATACAGATTGAGAGGGAAATGTATGCTGGGACTCTCCATTATACAGATTGAGAGGGAAATGTATGCTGGGACTCTCCATAATACAGATTGAGAGGGAAATGTATGCTGGGACTCTCCATAATACAGATTGAGAGGGAAATGTATGCTGGGACTCTCCATAATACAGATTGAGAGGGAAATGTATGCTGGGACTCTCCATAATACAGATTGAGAGGGAAATGTATGCTGGGACTCTCCATAATACAGATTGAGAGGGAAATGTATGCTGGGACTCTCCATAATACAGATTGAGAGGGAAATGTATGCTGGGACTCTCCATAATACAGATTGAGAGGGAAATGTATGCTGGGACTCTCCATAATACAGATTGAGAGGGAAATGTATGCTGGGACTCTCCACAATACAGATTGAGAGGGAAATTAATTGCTGGGACTCTCCATAATACAGATTGAGAGGGAAATGTATGCTGGGACTCTCCATAATACAGATTGAGAGGGAAATGTATGCTGGGACTCTCCATAATACAGATTGAGAGGGAAATGTATGCTGGGACTCTCCATAATACAGATTGAGAGGGAAATGTATGCTGGGACTCTCCACAATACAGATTGAGAGGGAAATGTATGCTGGGACTCTCCATAATACAGATTGAGAGGGAAATGTATGCTGGGACTCTCCACAATACAGATTGAGAGGGAAATTAATTGCTGGGACTCTCCATAATACAGATTGAGAGGGAAATGTATGCTGGGACTCTCCATAATACAGATTGAGAGGGAAATGTATGCTGGGACTCTCAATACAGATTGAGAGGGAAATGTATGCTGGGACTCTCCATGATACAGATTGAGAGGGAAATGTATGCTGGGACTCTCCATAATACAGATTGAGAGGGAAATGTATGCTGGGACTCTCCATAATACAGATTGAGAGGGAAATGTATGCTGGGACTCTCCATAATACAGATTGAGAGGAAATGTATGCTGGGACTCTCCATAATGCAGATTGAGAGGGAAATGTATTGCTGGGACTCTCCATAATACAGATTGAGAGGGAAATGTATGCTGGGACTCTCCATAATACAGATTGAGAAGGAAATGTATGTTTCCACAATACAGATTGAGAGGTAGTTTAGTCTCCATAATACAGATTGAAATTATTCTGGGACTCTCCACAATACAGATTGAGAGGGAAATGTATGCTGGGACTCTCCATATAATTGAGAGGGAAATGTATGCTGGGACTCTCCACAATACAGATTGAGAGGGAAATTAATCTCTCCACAATAAATTGAGAATAGGAATTGCTGGGACATACAGATTGAGACAAAATGAATTGCTTTAGGACTCTCCATAGGAAGATTGAGAGGGAAACATCTGGGACTCTCCACAATACAGATTGAGAGGAAATGTATCTGGGAATCCATAATTTGAAGGAAATGTAACAGAATATTAAATTGAAATGTATGCTGAGACAATGATGAAATGAAAAACTGGGACTCTCCATAAACAAGTTTAATGGAAATTATGCTGAGACTCTTTAAAATGACTCTCCATGATACAGATTGAGAGGGAATGTATGCTGGGACTCTCCACAATACAGATTGAAGGAAATGTATTACTTCCATTATACAGAAATGAAATGTATTGGGACTCTCCATTATACAGATTGAGAGGGAAATGGTTTACTGCAGGTAGTTTAGTCATCCATAGATGATTTGCTTACTCTAATTCCCAATTCTATGGTTTCGTTCATACTGTTGTAGGCTATGATTCACACAGTACATTATAACGCTTGGAATTTGCCTTCCATACTAATCAGAGTACCATTGGACATAATCACTTGTAAAACAATAGGAAGCACATTATTTACATGACAAAACTGTACCCAGGAAGAATACACTGAATACATCATACTCAGTCTGTCATTGAGGTTAGAATACATGTTCAACAATGTAACAGAAATTAAATGCAAATGGCACAATATGAAATAAAAACAACCTGCATTAAACAAGTTTAATGGCATTATAAACGTCTTTAAAATGATTGAAGGTTTATAACCATTGTATAAATAAATAAAAGCAAAATTTTAATTGCATTTAAAATGAACTATTGCATTTTTGGTAAGACTGACACTGAGCCATAACTGTTGCTTCAGTGCTACAAGTCCAAGATGGTGGAGCCACACGTACACCAGTTACCCATCAGCCTCACAGCAGGAACACCAGTTTCCCCATCAGCCTCACAGCAGGAACACCAGTTTCCCCATCAGCCTCACAGCAGGAACACCAGTTTCCCCATCAGCCTCACAGCAGGAACACCAGTTTCCCCATCAGCCTCACAGCAGGAACACCAGTTTCCCCATCAGCCTCACAGCAGGAACACCAGTTTCCCCATCAGCCTCACAGCAGGAACACCAGTTCCCCCATCAGCCTCACAGCAGGAACACCAGTTTCACCACATCAGCCTCACAGCAGGAACCTCTGCAAGAAACACAAGGCACAAAATGGCTCCCATTATCACCTCTATTCACAAAACAGGACAACAAGTTAATACAAACAGTGACACAGCAAGTCACAGAGATGAGGAGGAGATTCACAATCAGATATACTTTAAAGGGACTGTTCATGTGAGGACAAAGTGTAGAGGTCAACAAACAGAGGTACAAGAAAACAAAGGCCTCATTTAGTGGAGGAGAATAATGCATGCTGGGTAATTAAAGGGGGGCTGTAGATCATGTAGCTAGTTTTGTGTGGTTAGATTTCTGCTCAACAACACCATACATTGTCTGATGGGTGACAAAGCCATTCTTGTGTTGCAGCAGCGCAAGGGGCTGTGTCCCCAATGCCACACAGTTCCCTATATAGTGCACTACTTTAGACCTGATCTCTATGGGGCCCTTGTGGAGAAAAGGGTACCATTTGGGACACCAATTTAGCCTTTGGAGCTGTGGAACAATGTTCTCATAACGCATCTTGAAATCTCTGAGGAAAAATTTTACTTTTCATGATGGATCGGCGAGAGAAAATATAAGCGTTTCCCCATTGTAGACAAACGAATAGAATAGCTCATTGAATAGCTGAGGTTTCTTTTTTCCCTCAAGATAATTGAATCCTATTAACAAAAACCAACTGTTTTCATGTGAAAAGAGTTTCTGTTTGACAACATGAACTACGGATGGTAGAAAAACACTGCTGCTACTCTCTGTTTATTATCTACAGTCACTTTAATAACTCTACCTACATGTACATATTACCTCAATTACCTCCACTAACCTGTACCCCTGTATATAGTCTCATTACTAACCTGTACCCCTGTATATAGTCTCATTACTAACCTGTACCCCCTGTATATAGTCTCATTACTAACCTGTACCCCTGTATATAGTCTCATTACTAACCTGTAGCCCCTGTATATAGCCTCATGACTAACCTGTACCCCTGTATATAGCCTCATTACTAACCTGTACCCCTGTATATAGCCTCATTACTAACCTGTACCCCTGTATATAGTCTCATTACTAACCTGTACCCCTGTATGTAGACTCATTACTAACCTGTACCCCTGTATACTAACCTGTACCCCCTGTATATAGTCTCATTACTAACCTGTACCCCTGTATATAGTCTCATTACTAACCTGTACCCCCTGTATATAGTCTCATTACTAACCTGTACCCCTGTATATAGTCTCATTACTAACCTGTACCCCCTGTATATAGTCTCATTACTAACCTGTACCCCTGTATATAGTCTCATTACTAACCTGTACCCCTGTATATAGTCTCATTACTAACCTGTACCCCCTGTATATAGTCTCATTACTAACCTGTACCCCCTGTATATAGTCTCATTACTAACCTGTACCCCCTGTATATAGTCTCATTACTAACCTGTACCCCCTGTATATAGTCTCATTACTAACCTGTACCCCTGTATATAGTCTCATTACTAACCTGTACCCCCTGTATATAGTCTCATTACTAACCTGTACCCCTGTATATAGTCTCATTACTAACCTGTACCCCTGTATATAGTCTCATTACTAACCTGTACCCCTGTATATAGTCTCATTACTAACCTGTACCCCTGTATATAGTCTCATTACTAACCTGTACCCCTGTATATAGTCTCATTACTAACCTGTACCCCTGTATATAGTCTCATTACTAACCTGTACCCCTGTATATAGTCTCATTACTAACCTGTACCCCTGTATATAGTCTCATTACTAACCTGTACCCCTGTATATAGTCTCATTACTAACCTGTACCCCTGTATATAGCCTCATTACTAACCTGTACCCCCTGTATATAGTCTCATTACTAACCTGTACCCCTGTATATAGTCTCATTACTAACCTGTACCCCTGTATATAGTCTCATTACTAACCTGTACCCCTGTATATAGTCTCATTACTAACCTGTACCCCTGTATATAGTCTCATTACTAACCTGTACCCCTGTATATAGTCTCATTACTAACCTGTACCCCTGTATATAGTCTCATTACTAACCTGTACCCCTGTATATAGTCTCATTACTAACCTGTACCCCTGTATATAGTCTCATTACTAACCTGTACCCCTGTATATAGTCTCATTACTAACCTGTACCCCTGTATATAGTCTCATTACTAACCTGTACCCCCTGTATATAGTCTCATTACTAACCTGTACCCCTGTATATAGTCTCATTACTAACCTGTACCCCTGTATATAGTCTCATTACTAACCTGTACCCCCTGTATATAGTCTCATTACTAACCTGTACCCCTGTATATAGTCTCATTACTAACCTGTACCCCTGTATATAGTCTCATTACTAACCTGTACCCCTGTATATAGTCTCATTACTAACCTGTACCCCTGTATATAGTCTCATTACTAACCTGTACCCCTGTATATAGTCTCATTACTAACCTGTACCCCTGTATATAGTCTCATTACTAACCTGTACCCCTGTATATAGTCTCATTACTAACCTGTACCCCTGTATATAGTCTCATTACTAACCTGTACCCCTGTATATAGTCTCATTACTAACCTGTACCCCTGTATATAGTCTCATTACTAACCTGTACCCCTGTATATAGTCTCATTACTAACCTGTACCCCTGTATATAGTCTCATTACTAACCTGTACCCCTGTATATAGTCTCATTACTAACCTGTACCCCCTGTATATAGTCTCATTACTAACCTGTACCCCTGTATATAGTCTCATTACTAACCTGTACCCCTGTATATAGTCTCATTACTAACCTGTACCCCTGTATATAGCCTCATTACTAACCTGTACCCCCTGTATATAGTCTCATTACTAACCTGTACCCCTGTATATAGTCTCATTACTAACCTGTACCCCCTGTATATAGTCTCATTACTAACCTGTACCCCTGTATATAGTCTCATTACTAACCTGTACCCCTGTATATAGTCTCATTACTAACCTGTACCCCTGTATATAGTCTCATTACTAACCTGTACCCCTGTATATAGTCTCATTACTAACCTGTACCCCTGTATATAGTCTCATTACTAACCTGTACCCCTGTATATAGTCTCATTACTAACCTGTACCCCTGTATATAGTCTCATTACTAACCTGTACCCCTGTATATAGTCTCATTACTAACCTGTACCCCCTGTATATAGTCTCATTACTAACCTGTACCCCTGTATATAGTCTCATTACTAACCTGTACCCCTGTATATAGTCTCATTACTAACCTGTACCCCTGTATATAGTCTCATTAGTCTCATTAACCTGTACCCCTGTATATAGTCTCATTACTAACCTGTACCCCTGTATATAGTCTCATTACTAACCTGTACCCCCTGTATATAGTCTCATTACTAACCTGTACCCCTGTATATAGTCTCATTACTAACCTGTACCCCCTGTATATAGTCTCATTACTAACCTGTACCCCTGTATATAGTCTCATCTCATTACTAACCTGTACCCCTGTATATAGTCTCATTACTAACCTGTACCCCTGTATATAGTCTCATTACTAACCTGTACCCCCTGTATATAGCCTCATTACTAACCTGTACCCCTGTATATAGTCTCATTACTAACCTGTACCCCTGTATATAGCCTCATTACTAACCTGTACCCCCTGTATATAGTCTCATTACTAACCTCATTACCCCTGTATATAGTCTCATTACTAACCTGTACCCCTGTATATAGTCTCATTACTAACCTGTACCCCTGTATATAGTCTCATTACTAACCTGTAGTCTCCCCTGTATATAGTCTCATTACTAACCTGTACCCTGTATATAGTCTCATTACTAACCTGTACCCCTGTATATAGTCTCATTACTAACCTGTACCCCTGTATATAGTCTCATTACTAACCTGTACCCCCTGTATATAGTCTCATTACTAACCTGTACCCCTGTATATAGTCTCATTACTAACCTGTACCCCTGTATATAGTCTCATTACTAACCTGTACCCCTGTATATAGTCTCATTACTAACCTGTACCCCTGTATATCGTCTCATTACTAACCTGTACCCCTGTATATAGTCTCATTACTAACCTGTACCCCTGTATATAGTCTCATTACTAACCTGTACCCCTGTATATAGTCTCATTACTAACCTGTACCCCTGTATATAGTCTCATTACTAACCTGTACCCCCTGTATATAGTCTCATTACTAACCTGTACCCCTGTATATAGTCTCATTACTAACCTGTACCCCTGTATATAGTCTCATTACTAACCTGTACCCCTGTATATAGTCTCATTACTAACCTGTACCCCTGTATATAGTCTCATTACTAACCTGTACCCCCTGTATATAGTCTCATTACTAACCTGTACCCCTGTATATAGTCTCATTACTAACCTGTACCCTGTATATAGTCTCATTACTAACCTGTACCCCTGTATATAGTCTCATTACTAACCTGTACCCCCTGTATATAGTCTCATTACTAACCTGTACCCCTGTATATAGTCTCATTACTAACCTGTACCCCTGTATATAGTCTCATTACTAACCTGTACCCCTGTATATAGTCTCATTACTAACCTGTACCCCTGTATATAGTCTCATTACTAACCTGTACCCCTGTATATAGTCTCATTACTAACCTGTACCCCTGTATATAGTCTCATTACTAACCTGTACCCCCTGTATATAGTCTCATTACTAACCTGTACCCCTGTATATAGTCTCATTACTAACCTGTACCCCTGTATATAGTCTCATTACTAACCTGTACCCCCTGTATATAGCCTCATTACTAACCTGTACCCCTGTATATAGTCTCATTACTAACCTGTACCCCCTGTATATAGTCTCATTACTAACCTGTACCCCCTGTATATAGCCTCATTACTAACCTGTACCCCTGTATGTAGTCTCATTACTAACCTGTACCCCTGTATATAGTCTCATTACTAACCTGTACCCCTGTATATAGTCTCATTACTAACCTGTACCCCTGTATATAGTCTCATTACTAACCTGTACCCCTGTATATAGTCCTCATTACTAACCTGTATTCTATATTCTCATTACTAACCTGTACCCCTGTATATAGTCTCATTACTAACCTGTACCCCCTGTACTATAGTCTCATTACTAACCTGTACCCCCTGTATACCCCTGTATGTATAGTCTCATTACTAACCTGTACCCCTGTATATAGTCTCATTACTAACCTGTACCCCCTGTATATAGTCTCATTACTAACCTGTACCCCTGTATATAGTCTCATTACTAACCTGTACCCCTGTATATAGTCTCATTACTAACCTGTACCCCCTGTATATAGTCTCATTACTAACCTGTACCCCCTGTATATAGTCTCATTACTAACCTGTACCCCTGTATATAGTCTCATTACTAACCTGTACCCCCTGTATATAGTCTCATTACTAACCTGTACCCCTGTTCTAACCTGTACCCTGTATATGGGGTCTCATTACTAGTACCTGTACCCCTGTATAGTCTCATTACTAACCTGTACCCCTGTATATAGTTATTACTAACCTGTACCCCTGTATATAGTCTCATTACTAACCTGTACCCCCTGTATATAGTCTCATTACTAACCTGTACCCCTGTATATAGTCTCATTACTAACCTGTACCCCCTGTATATAGTCTCATTACTAACCTGTACCCCTGTATATAGTCTCATTACTAACCTGTACCCCTGTATATAGTCTCTACATTAATTACTAACCTGTATCCCCCTGTATATAGTCTCATTACTAACCTGTACCCCTGTATATAGTCTCATTACTAACCTGTACCCCTGTATATAGCCTCATTACTAACCTGTACCCCCTGTATATAGTCTCATTACTAACCTGTACCCCTGTATATAGTCTCATTACTAACCTGTACCCCTGTATATAGTCTCATTACTAACCTGTACCCCCTGTATATAGTCTCATTACTAACCTGTACCCCTGTATATAGTCTTATTACTAACCTGTACCCCTGTATATAGTCTCATTACTAACCTGTACCCCTGTATATAGTCTCATTACTAACCTGTACCCCCTGTATATAGTCTCATTACTAACCTGTACCCCCTGTATATAGCCTCATTACTAACCGGTACCCCTGTATATAGTCTCATTACTAACCTGTACCCCCTGTATATAGTCTCATTACTAACCTGTACCCCTGTATATAACCTCACTTGTTATTTTACTGCTGGTCTTTAATTATTTGTTCCTTTTAATTCTTATTCTTATTCATATTTTTTTAACTGCGTTGCTGATTAAGGGCTTATAAGTAAGCATTTCACAGGAGTACCTGTTGTATTCGGCGCATGTGACTAATAACATTTGATTTGATTTGAAATACTTTATTCAGCCAATAAGCTGCAGTACGGGTCATTTAGAAACACACAGTAAACTGCTGTTGCTAAGTCCTCAACTGCTCCCTATCGCATATATAGTGCGCACAAGTGGTACACTAAATAGGAAATACCATTTGGGATGCACTCTTTATCTCCCTTTCTTCCTTGGATCACTGGTCGCTGAGAGGTTCTCGTTATATAAACCAGTCATGACCGAGACACTCCAGTCCCCCCCTCTGCCCTCACACAGGCCACAGTGTTATTTATCCTAAGGAGGGGTCGTTAATTATCCTACCTGCGATAGGGGGACCGGGGGGGGTATCTACTGTGGGAGGGGTAATTAGAGACCAGCGGGGGGGTAATCTATCCCAACCTGCTACATTAATTAGAGACCAGCGGGTAATTATCCAACCTGTGGGGATTATCCAACGGTTCATAGTATCTTTTTATAGTGCACACTACTTTTGACCAAGGCTCTGGTCAAACGGGTTCAAATTAGTGCACTATAGGGAATAGGGTGCCATTTGGGATACTACCATGGTTCTCTAAACCAGTGGTCACCAACCGGTTAATTATCCCAACCTGCTATCGATTAATTATCCGATCTCTAAGGCATTCCTAGTCGATCACCATGCATTTCTGTAAAAAATAAAACGATAAATCCTTGTGTTTCTGTTTGTTTTATTAGCTTTGCCACATTAATTATCCCGTTAATTATCTCAACCTGCTACGTTAATTATCTTAACCTGCTACATTAATTATCCCAACCTGCTACATTAATTATCCCAACCTGCTACATTAATTATCCTGACCTGCTACGTTAATTATCCCAACCTGCTACATTAATTATCCTGACCTGCTACATTAATTATCCTAACCTGCTACATTAATTATCCTAACCTGCTACGTTAATTATCCTGACCTGCTACGTTAATTATCCTAACCTGCTACATTAATTATCCTGACCTGCTACGTTAATTATCCTGACCTGCTACATTAATTATCCTGACCTGCTATGTTAATTATCCTAACCTGCTACATTAATTATCCTAACCTGCTACATTAATTATCCTAACCTGCTACGTTAATTATCCTGACCTGCTACATTAATTATCCCAACCTGCTACATTAATTATCCTGACCTGCTACGTTAATTATCCTAACCTGCTACATTAATTATCCTAACCTGCTACATTAATTATCCTAACCTGCTACATTAATTATCCTGACCTGCTACATTAATTATCCTAACCTGCTACATTAATTATCCTAACCTGCTACATTAATTATCCTAACCTGCTACATTAATTATCCTAACCTGCTACATTAATTATCCTAACCTGCTACATTAATTATCCTGACCTGCTACATTAATTATCCTAACCTGCTACGATAATTATCCTAACCTGCTACATTAATTATCCTAACCTGCTACATTAATTATCCTAACCTGCTACATTAATTATCCTAACCTGCTACATTAATTATCCTAACCTGCTACATTAATTATCCTAACCTGCTACGTTAATTATCCTAACCTGCTACATTAATTATCCTAACCTGCTACGTTAATTATCCTAACCTGCTACATTAATTATCCTAACCTGCTATGTTAATTATCCTAACCTGCTACATTAATTATCCTAACCTGCTACATTAATTATCCTAACCTGCTACATTAATTATCCTAACCTGCTACATTAATTATCCTAACCTGCTACATTAATTATCCTAACCTGCTATGTTAATTATCCTAACCTGCTACATTAATTATCCTGACCTGCTATGTTAATTATCCTGACCTGCTACGATAATTATCCTAACCTGCTACATTAATTATCCTAACCTGCTATGTTAATTATCCTGACCTGCTATGTTAATTATCCTGACCTGCTACATTAATTATCCTGACCTGCTATGTTAATTATCCTGACCTGCTACGTTAATTATCCTGACCTGCTACATTAATTATTCTGACCTGCTATGTTAATTATCCTGACCTGCTACAATAATTATCCTGACCTGCTATGTTAATTATCCCGACCTGCTATGTTAATTATCCTGACCTGCTACGAATTGTCAATTCTGGTCAATTCTGGCATAAAGTGTATCTCATCTAGTCAAAGCCCTGTAACTGTTAGCAGAGAGGAAGAGGCGAAGCGAGAGCGTTTTACTCCACCCCAAAAAATGTGTCCATGTTTAAGGAGATCATGAATTATTAAGCAAGTGAGGAGTTTTTGTATGGGGGCAAGAGAGTACGTTGAATTTAGTCAAGATAAACATGAATTGCTATTTTGATACGTAATGCTTATTTGATCTAATAGACGTTTGGCAATGTTTAGGTTGTTAGTACTGCTATAAGTGTGATGCTAGTGACATCCTGGCAACTTTGAGAAAAAAACACATTTTATATCAAAGCTGTCCCTGTTGAAATTCGAGACAGTCTATGCATATTCATGAGGTTGATTAATTTGTAATACATTTGCCATAGAATTCAGGCGGTTGACACCAACCCCTCTCATTGAATATTGAACATCCCTCATCGAATATTCACCACCCCTCAATGAATATTCAAAGAATTTGATCGAGAAGAGACCACTCTTTGGGAGTTTTCCCATACCAAAGGGGTCTAATATTTATCTACTTCATCTTTTAATTTTTTTATTAATTTGTAAAAAAAAAACTAAAAAAAACTATTCCACTTTGACATTATGGGGTATTGTGTGTGGGCCAGTGACAAAAAAAATATAAATATAATCAATTTTAAATTCAGGCTGTAACGCAACAAAATGTGGAAAAAGTCAAAGGGTGTTGAAAACGTTCTTACGGCTCTGTAACTGCAGTTGGTGTTTACTACTGGTTTCAGAGCTGAGGTGAGAGAAGATGTTCGCCATGTTTTGTATTTTTGGCAAAGGTTGTGCGACGTCACGCACCCAAGAAGGCTCAACCAATCACCCGACAGATATTATTGACTGCCTCCAGGGATAGACCCAGTCAGGTGTTAAGCTAGAACCTCGCGACTCTGCCCGCCTGTGGGGGTAAACAGCCTGTGGTTACCTAGGTTACCTCATCGGCTCACAGCAAAAACATTTTTTAAACACAATGTTCTTGTTGTCTGCTTGTTTTAGGCAATTACAAAACTGCAATTTAGAATAAGGCTGTAATGCAACAAAATGTGAATAAAAAAAATTCAGTGGACTGAATATTTTCTTAATAACGCACTTGTATGTTTCTGGCTCTAATCAGCACTACTCCTGTATTCATCAACCTCACCTGCAGACAGACTCCCTAGAGATAACACTGTTAGAGAGACACAAGAACAGACAGAGAGGGAAAGAGAGGAGGGATGGAGGGACAAAGCACAGTAGAGGAGGGATGCACCCCGAATTAAACCCTATTCCCTATGTAGTGCACTACAAGATCACGTCACTACATATGGAATAGGGTACCATTTGGGACCCATCTGAGTGTGGCGAGAGATTAGTATTTTTTTTAATACCTTTATTTAACTAGGCAAGTCAGTTAAGAACAAATTCTTATTCACAATGACGGGCTAGGAACAATGGGTTAACTGCCTGTTCAGGGGAACAATGGGTTAACTGCCTGTTCAGGGGAACAGTGGGCTAACTGCCTGTTCAGGGGAACAATGGGTTAACTGCCTGTTCAGGGGAACAGTGGGTTAACTGCCTGTTCAGGGGAACAGTGGGTTAACTGCCTGTTCAGGGGAACAGTGGGCTAACCACCTCGTTCAGGGGAACAATGGGTTAACTGCCTGTTCAGGGGAACAATGGGTTAACTGCCTGTTCAGGGGAACAATGGGTTAACTGCCTGTTCAGGGGAACAATGGGTTAACTGCCTTGTTCAGGGGAACAGTGGGTTAACTGCCTTGTTCAGGGGAACAGTGGGTTAACTGCCTGTTCAGGGGAACAGTGGGCTAACCACCTCGTTCAGGAGAACAGTGGGCTAACCACCTTGTTCAGGGGAACAATGGGCTAACCACCTTGTTCAGGGAACAGTGGGCTAACCACCTTGTTCAGGGAACAGTGGGAACCACCTTGTTCAGGGAACAGTGGGCTAACCACCTTGTTCAGGGGAACAGTGGGCTAACCACCTTGTTCAGGGAAACAGTGGACTAACCACCTTGTTCAGGGGAACAGTGGGCTAACCACCTTGTTCAGGGGAACAGTGGGTTAACTGCCTGTTCAGGGGAACAGTGGGTTAACTGCCTGTTCAGGGGAACAATGGGTTAACTGCCTGTTC
The DNA here is from genome assembly GCF_023373465.1 of Oncorhynchus keta. Lineage (NCBI taxonomy): Eukaryota > Metazoa > Chordata > Actinopteri > Salmoniformes > Salmonidae > Oncorhynchus > Oncorhynchus keta. The sequence goes on from NC_068421.1 coordinate 8,402,797, forward strand.
AGGGGAACAATGGGTTAACTGCCTGTTCAGGGGAACAATGGGTTAACTGCCTTGTTCAGGGGAACAGTGGGCTAACCACCTCGTTCAGGAGAACAGTGGGCTAACCACCTTGTTCAGGGGAACAGTGGGTTAACTGCCTTGTTCAGGGGAACAGTGGGTTAACTGCCTGTTCAGGGGAACAGTGGGCTAACCACCTCGTTCAGGAGAACAGTGGGCTAACCACCTTGTTCAGGGGAACAGTGGGTTAACTGCCTTGTTCAGGGGAACAGTGGGTTAACTGCCTTGTTCAGGGGAACAGTGGGTTAACTGCCTGTTCAGGGGAACAGTGGGCTAACCACCTCGTTCAGGAGAACAGTGGGCTAACCACCTTGTTCAGGGGAACAGTGGGCTAACCACCTTGTTCAGGGAACAGTGGGCTAACCACCTTGTTCAGGGAACAGTGGGCTAACCACCTTTTCAGGGGAACAGTGGGCTAACCACCTTGTTCAGGGAACAATGGGCTAACCACCTTGTTCAGGGGAACAGTGGGCTAACCACCTTTTCAGGGGAACAGTGGGCTAACCACCTTGTTCAGGGGAACAGTGGGCTAACCACCTTGTTCAGGGGAACAATGGGCTAAGCACCTCGTTCAGGAGAACAGTGGGCTAACCACCTTGTTCAGGGGAACAGTGGGCTAATCCAAGGTAGTGGTGGTGAGATGTGGAGACTGAGGTTGGAGTTGGCTGAGTAGAACAGGGTAAACAGGTCCTGAGGGGAATCCAAGGTAGTGGGGGTGAGATGTGGAGACTGAGGTTGGAGTTGGCGGAGTAGAACAGGGTAAACAGGTCCTGAGGGGAATCCAAGGTAGTGGGGGTGAGATGTGGAGACTGAGGTTGGAGTTGGCTGAGTAGAACAGGGTAAACAGGTCCTGAGGGGAGTCCAAGGTAGTGGGGGTGAGATGTGGAGACTGAGGTTGGAGTTGGCTGAGTAGAACAGGTAAACAGGTCCTGAGGGGAGTCCAAGGTAGTGGGGGTGAGATGTGGAGACTGAGGTTGGAGTTGGCTGAGTAGAACAGGGTAAACAGGTCCTGAGGGGAATCCAAGGTAGTGGGGGTGAGATGTGGAGACTGAGGTTGGAGTTGTCTTAGTAGAACAGGGTAAACAGGTCCTGAGGGGAATCCAAGGTAGTGGGGGTGAGATGTGGAGACTGAGGTTGGAGTTGGCTGAGTAGAACAGGGTAAACAGGTCCTGAGGGGAATCCAAGGTAGTGGGGGTGAGATTGCTAACAGTGAGGTTTGGAAACAGCGCCCCTTGTGCTCAGTGCCGGTATTACTGAATATCACTGTACGGCACAAGGTCGGTATAAAGGTACGACAATCCGGACACCGCCCAAGCCCAGACAGCAGTCGGTTTCTGCCTGAGAATCATTTGCCTCTCAGTGCAACCAGCAGGCAGGTCAGAGGTCAACTGGTTAGACTGTCTCTGTCATCACAGCCCAGTCCTAATTATGTTTGACTCAACTCCTGGCTCACGCACACACCTCACTTATCTTCTTGGCACACACACACACACACACACACACACACACACACACACACACACACACACACACACACACACACACACACACACACACATCCCCCATATCAACTACGTTCCCGATGTGGAGGAATATACTCCTTTGGAGAAGACCAGTGTAAAGTACCTGCTCCGGTCATAGGGTGAAGTACTGAGAGAATTACTGCCAACTGTGAGATGTCTCAACGACACTATTATGGATCTAAAAACAAGAAATGTTCCTTTACTGAGGTGGTGTTTGATGAATTTACAGCGTTGTGTTACTGTGTTGTGCAAATGGTTGGAGTAATTATGTTACTATGCATGGAACTGGTTTAAACTGTTTGGCTCAGGTATCTAAGACACACACACACACGCACGCATACCCCCATTGTCTCAGACACACACTGAGATGAAGGAAATCTAGGACACCCAAAGGTAATTAGAGCTGCTAACTGTAAATTAACAATGGTGAGATCAGAAAATTATTTTAAAATATTTTATTTTAATGATGTATCAGGAGACAAGGATGTTTTTTTTTTCTATTAAAAATGGTGTGTATGTTTGTGTGGTTCAGTTGTACTGTCATTGAAGTTGGGGAGACAGAGTGTGTTCATTTTATTAGAAATAAATAAATAAAACTGGTCACAACTGACCCTCACCCACCGCAAGTCAAATGTATTTAAATAGAAAGTCATACTTTCAATATATTACTCTACTTGCGCAAACTTGTTCAAAAAGGTTAGATTTATTATACATGAAAGACTGATCCCTGATAAACTCCCTGATAACATTTAACATTTAAGTAATTTAGCAGACGCTCTTATCCAGAGCGACTTACAAATTGGTGCATTCACCTTATGACATCCAGTGGAACAGCCACTTTACAATAGTGCATCTAAATCTTTAGGGGGGTGAGAAGGATGACTTATCCTATCCTAGGTATTCCTTAAAGAGGTGGGGTTTCAGGTGTCTCCGGAAGGTGGTGATTGACTCCGCTGTCCTGGCGTCGTGAGGGAGTTTGTTCCACCATTGGGGGCCAGAGCAGCGAACAGTTTTGACTGGGCTGAGCGGGAACTGTACTTCCTCAGTGGTAGGGAGGCGAGCAGGCCAGAGGTGGATGAACGCAGTGCCCTTGTTTGGGTGTAGGGCCTGATCAGAGCCTGGAGGTACTGAGGTGCCGTTCCCCTCACAGCTCCGTAGGCAAGCACCATGGTCTTGTAGCGGATGCGAGCTTCAACTGGAAGCCAGTGGAGAGAGCGGAGGAGCGGGGTGACGTGAGAGAACTTGGGAAGGTTGAACACCAGACGGGCTGCGGCGTTCTGGATGAGTTGTAGGGTTTAATGGCACAGGCAGGGAGCCCAGCCAACAGCGAGTTGCAGTAATCCAGACGGGAGATGACAAGTGCCTGGATTAGGACCTGCGCCGCTTCCTGTGTGAGGCAGGGTCGTACTCTGCGGATGTTGTAGAGCATGAACCTACAGGAACGGGCCACCGCCTTGATGTTAGTTGAGAACGACAGGGTGTTGTCCAGGATCATGCCAAGGTTCTTAGCGCTCTGGGAGGAGGACACAATGGAGTTGTCAACAGTGATGGCGAGATCATGGAATGGGCAGTCCTTCCCCGGGAGGAAGAGCAGCTCCGTCTTGCCGAGGTTCAGCTTGAGGTGGTGATCCGTCATCCACACTGATATGTCTGCCAGACATGCAGAGATGCGATTTGCCACCTGGTCGTCAGAAGGGGGAAAGGAGAAGATTAATTGTGTGTCGTCTGCATAGCAATGATAGGAGAGACCATGTGAGGTTATGACAGAGCCAAGTGACTTGGTGTATAGCGAGAATAGGAGAGGGCCTAGAACAGAGCCCTGGGGACACCAGTGGTGAGAGCGCGTGGTGAGGAGACAGATTCTCGCCACGCCACCTGGTAGGAGCGACCTGTCAGGTAGGACGCAATCCAAGCGTGGGCCGTGCCGGAGATGCCCAACTCGGAGAGGGTGGAGAGGAGGATCTGATGGTTCACAGTATCGAAGGCAGCCGATAGGTCTAGAAGGATGAGAGCAGAGGAGAGAGAGTTAGCTTTAGCAGTGCAGAGCGCCTCCATGATGCAGAGAAGAGCAGTCTCAGTTGAATGACTAGTCTTGAAACCTGACTGATTTGGATCAAGAAGGTCATTCTGAGAGAGATAGCGGTAGAGCTGGCCAAGGACAGTTCAAGAGTTTTGGAGAGAAAAGAAAGAAGGGATACTGGTCTGTAGTTGTTGACATCGGAGGGATCGAGTGTCGTTTTTTTCAGAAGGGGTGCAACTCTCGCTCTCTTGAAGACGGAAGGGACGTAGCCAGCGGTCAGGGATGAGTTGATGAGCGAGGTGAGGTAAGGGAGAAGGTCTCCGGAAATGGTCTGGAGAAGAGAGGAGGGGATAGGGTCAAGCGGGCAGGTTGTTGGGCGGCCGGCCGTCACAAGACGCAAGATTTCATCTGGAGAGAGAGGGGAGAAAGAGGTCAGAGCACAGGGTAGGGCAGTGTGAGCAGAACCAGCGGTGTCGTTTGACTTAGCAAACGAGGATCAGATGTCGTCGACCTTCTTTTCAAAATGGTTGACGAAGTCATCTGCAGAGAGGGAGGAGGGGGGGAAGGAGGATTCAGGAGGGAGGAGAAGGTGGCAAAGAGCTTCCTAGGGTTAGAGGCAGATGCTTGGAATTTAGAGTGGTAGAAAGTGGCTTTAGCAGCAGAGACAGAGGAGGAAAATGTAGAGAGGAGGGAGTGAAAGGATACCAGGTCCGCAGGGAGGCGAGTTTTCCTCCATTTCCGCTCGGCTGCCCGGAGCCCTGTTCTGTGAGCTCGCAATGAGTCGTCGGGCCACGGAGCGGGAGGGGAGGACCGAGCCGGCCTGGAGGATAGGGGACATAGAGAGTCAAAGGATGCAGAAAGGGAGGAGAGGAGGGTTGAGGAGGCAGAATCAGGAGATAGGTTGGAGAAGGTTTGAGCAGAGGGAAGAGATGATAGGATGGAAGAGGAGAGAGTAGCGGGGGGAGAGAGAGCGAAGGTTGGGACGGCGCGATACCATCCGAGTAGGGGCAGTGTGGGAAGTGTTGGATGAGAGCGAGAGGGAAAAGGATACAAGGTAGTGGTCGGAGACTTGGAGGGGAGTTGCAATGAGGTTAGTGGAAGAACAGCATCTAGTAAAGATGAGGTCGAGCGTATTGCCTGCCTTGTGAGTAGGGGGGAAGGTGAGAGGGTGAGGTCAAAAGAGGAGAGGAGTGGAAAGAAGGAGGCAAAGAGGAATGAGTCAAAGGTAGACGTGGGGAGGTTAAAGTCGCCCAGAACTGTGAGAGGTGAGCCGTCCTCAGGAAAGGAGCTTATCAAGGCATCAAGCTCATTGATGAACTCTCCGAGGAACCTGGAGGGCGATAAATGATAAGGATGTTAAGCTTGAAAGGGCTGGTAACTGTGACAGCATGTAATTCAAAGGAGGCGATAGACAGATGGGTAAGGGGAGAAAGAGAGAATGACCACTTGGGGAGATGAGGATCCCGGTGCCACCACCCCGCTGACCAGAAGCTCTCGGGGTGTGCGAGAACACGTGGGCGGACGAGGAGAGAGCAGTAGGAGTAGCAGTGTTATCTGTGGTGATCCATGTTTCCGTCAGTGCCAAGAAGTCGAGGGACTGGAGGGAGGCATAGGCTGAGATGAACTCTGCTTTGTTGGCCGCAGATCGGCAGTTCCAGAGGCTACCGGAGACCTGGAACTCCACGTGGGTCGTGCGCGCTGGGACCACCAGATTAGGGTGGCCGCGGCCACGCGGTGTGGAGCATTTGTATGGTCTGTGCAGAGAGGAGAGAACAGGGATAGACAGACACATAGTTGACAGGCTACAGAAGAGGCTACGCTAATGCAAGGAGATTGATAACCTCAGATTGCTGCTGGTAACTACAAAGTCTGATTGGACTCAACATGTCTGGTAACTACAAAGTCTGATTGGACGCAACATGTCTGGTAACTACAAAGTCTGATTGGACTCAACATGTCTGGGAACTACAAAGTCTGATTGGACTCAACATGTCTGGTAACTACAAAGTCTGATTGACGCAACATGTCTGGTAAACAATGTCTGATTGGTAACTAACAAAGTCTGATTGGACTCAACATGTCTGGTAACTACAAAGTCTGATTGATTGGTAACTACAAAGTCTCAACATGTCTGGTAACTACAAAGTCTGATTGGACTGATTCAACATGTCTGGTAACTACAAAGTCTGATTGGACTCAACATGTCTGGTAACTACAAAGTCTGATTGGACTCAACATGTCTGGTAACTACAAAGTCTGATTGGACTCAACATGTCTGGTAACTACAAAGTCTGATTGGACGCAACATGTCTGGTAACTACAAAGTCTGATTGGACTCAACATGTCTGGTAACTACAAAGTCTGATTGGACTCAACATGTCTGGTAACTACAAAGTCTGATTGGACTCAACATGTCTGGGAACTACAAAGTCTGATTGGACGCAACATGTCTGGTAACTACAAAGTCTGATTGGACGCAACATGTCTGGTAACTACAAAGTCTGATTGGACAAAACATGTCTGGGAACTACAAAGTCTGATTGGACAAAACATGTCTGGTAACTACAAAGTCTGATTGGACACAACATGTCTGGTAACTACAAAGTCTGATTGGACTCAACATGTCTGGTAACTACAAAGTCTGATTGGACGCAACATGTCTGGTAACTACAAAGTCTGATTGGACGCAACATGTCCGCCCAGTATTTTATTTATATATCCTAAATCACACAAACAATCACAGTTTTAAAAAGTTTTTTTAAATGAAATGGAGAGTGAGGTATTCAGATTCACAGTTATATTATTAATATAATATAATATAATATAAAGCGCATCCACTGTTCCATTGTAGTCTTTAAAATCAAATTTAAAAAAAGTTATATCACAAGGACAGACTACGTAAACAGCATCTGACCAAATTACGTGACATTTGTGTTGATTCTTACAGTCAATAGCTATTAGCCAGGCATCCTGGGTAATCCAGGGATGAATGATTGTGACCTCTCTGGATCGGATCCTCTATGTGTGCATGTGTGGATTGAAGTAGGCTCACCGTGGAGATCAATAGGCTACAGTATCCTATTCACATTGTCCTCGTGGGAGCAGTCTAAACGACTGGTCTATTCGATCTGCAGCTCGTGGCTGTCTGAGAGTCCACAGCTGGCCTTGTGTTCATTGAAGAGCATGGCCAGGGATTTCATGTATAGGCCATGATAATGGTCCACCTCCTCCTGAGTGGGCACTGGGATAGGACTACCCACGACAGTGGTGACCGGACAGTGGCTAGGCACCCAGAACCAGCGTTCACCTACAAACAGACATGGGGAAAAGCTCATGATCTTCTTAAAGAGTTGCTTGTAACCTCCAGCCCACAATCCCCTCTGTCAAGATCACCTGGGGAACATATTGTTCTCCCCATACGAGTAGACGGGCACCAGGTCAGCCCCAAACTCCGGAAGCCTTTCCTCCGTTTCATAACCACAGTGGTGACCCCAGGCAGGCTCAACAGTGACTCGGCAGCGCCCCCTATCACAATCACCACCGCATTGCCTCGTCCACTTTTAGACAGAAGGTGCTTGAGACTGGGCTTGCTGACTGGGCAACAACCTGTGGCCATGGCATATTCCCTGTAGAGGGGGATCTTGAAGAGCCCCCCCCCAGGATGCACCCCAGGAAAGAGGTCCATAAAGCCACAGGCCTCAGTGCTAAAAGAGGCAAAGGCTCCGATACTGAACACCCCATGAGGGTGACACCCTAAAATGTAGTTCTTGTTTTGGATCAACTCCGCTGTTTTCACTAACTTCATTGGGAAGTAGTCCCTCACGTACTTCCACACTTTCCAGTTTCTCACAAATGCACTTCTCCTCCTTCCTCTTTTCAGGTGTGTGCCAGTCCGTCAACTGCCAGATGAGGTAGAGAACAGGCAGCGTCCACAGACAGGTCAACAGAAGGTACATCATCAATCCAATACAAGCCGAACCTAACAGGACAAAGCTCCATAAACATTTCAGAACACTGATATTCTCCAGGAACTTCTTGTGTTGACTCTTTTCCTGCTTCATCCCTGCAACCTTTTCTGTAGTCGCCGGTCTCATAGACAGCTCCATAGAACCTGGAGAGACAGCCCGGTCTCATAGACTGCTCCACAGAACCTGGAGAGACAGCCCGGTCTCATAGACTGCTCCACAGAACCTGGAGAGACAGCCCGGTCTCATAGACTGCTCCACAGAACCTGGAGAGACAGCCCGGTCTCATAGACTGCTCCACAGAACGTGGAGAGACAGCCCGGTCTCATAGACAGCTCCACAGAACCTGGAGAGACAGCCCGGTCTCATAGACAGCTCCACAGAACCTGGAGAGACAGCCCGGTCTCATAGACAGCTCCACAGAACCTGGAGAGACAGCCCGGTCTCATAGACTGCTCCACAGAACCTGGAGAGACAGCCCGATCTCATAGACAGCTCCACAGAACCTGGAGAGACAGCCCGGTCTCATAGACAGCTCCACAGAACCTGGAGAGACAACTCGGTCTCATAGACAAGACGTAACATAGTAAATGTAGATTCGGGACACTCAAATAAGTATGATATGCTACATTTGGTATTGCTACATAAGACAGTCCAAAAAAAACGAATGTGGGATGGGTTGGTCGCGAGTTCGAATCTCATCACAGATAACTTTAGCATTTCAGCTAATGAACAACTTTTCAAATAAACAGAACAAAAATAGCATCGCAACATGTAAAGTTTTGGTCCCAAATCTCAGGATATAAAAATGTATGCGGGAAAAAGTATTAAATACTTAGAATAAGTGACAAAGAACAAATATACATTGAACAAAAATATAAACGCAACATGTAAAGTGTTGGTCCCATGTTTCATGATCTGAAATAAAACATCCCCAAAATGTTCCATAAGCACAAAAAGCTGAGGTAGAGCACCTCATGATAAGCTGTAGACCAAACTATATACCAAGAGAGTTCTCATCTATATTATTCAGAGCCGTCTATTTACCACCATAAATTGATGCTGGCACTAAGACCGCACTCAACCAACTCCATAAGGCCATAAGCAAAGAAGAAAAAGCTCATCCAGAAGTGGCACTCCTGTCTGTAATAAAGCTCTTTAATGGGGAAACACTCATTCCGATTGGCTGGGCCTGGCTCCCCAGTGCGTGGGCCTGGCTCCCCAGTGCGTGGGCCTGGCTCCCCAGTGCGTGGGCCTGGCTCCCCAGTGCGTGGGCCTGGCTCCCCAGTGCGTGGGCCTGGCTCCCCAGTGAGTGGGCCTGGCTCCCCAGTGCGTGGGCCTGGCTCCCCAGTGCGTGGGCCTGGCTCCCCAGTGCGTGGGCCTGGCTCCCCAGTGCGTGGGCCTGGCTCCCCAGTGCGTGGGCCTGGCTCCCCAGTGAGTGGGCCTGGCTCCCCAGTGCGTGGGCCTGGCTCCCCAGTGAGTGGGCCTGGCTCCCCAGTGAGTGGGCCTGGCTCCCCAGTGAGTGGGCCTGGCTCCCCAGTGAGTGGGCCTGGCTCCCCAGTGCGTGGGCCTGGCTCCCAGTGAGTGGGCCTGGCTCCCCAGTGCGTGGGCCTGGCTCCCCAGTGCGTGGGTCCTATGCCCTCCCAGGCCCACCCATGACTGAGCCCCTGCCCAGTCATGTGAAATCCATAGATTAGGGCCTAATGAATTTATTTAAGTTGACTTATTTCCTTATATGAACTGTAACTCAGTAAAAGCTCTGGAATTGTTACATGTTGCGCTGATGTTTTTGTTCAGTATACTTAATTTGTTTTAGCTCGTAGTCAGCTAGCCACTGCTAGCGGTCATCAGATAACCTTTAGCCCAGACAACTCCTGCCAGTCTGCACAACTCGATTCAACCCAGAGCTTATCAGACTTATTTTTTCCCATATCCTCACGCACTGGGGACCCAGGCGCTCTCTGCTAGCCCCGGCACTGCTAGCCTGCTAGCCCCGGCACTGCTAGCCCGCTAGCTGTCTGAATTGCCGTGTCTCCAGTGCGCCCAGCTACTCACTGAACCCCTATGATCACTCAGCTACACATGCCTCTCCTTAATGTCAATATGCCTTGTCCATTGCTGTTTTGGTTAGTGATTACTGTCTTATTTAACTGTAGAGCCTCCAGCCCTGCTCAATATTCCTCAGCTAACCCCTTTGTCCCACCTCCCACACATGCGGTGACCTCACCTGGTTTAACTGATGTCTCTAGAGACAATATCTCTCTCATCGTCACTCAATGCCTAAGTTTACCTCCACTGTACTCACATCCTACCATATCTCTGTCAGTAGATTATGCCTTGAATCTATTCTACCGTGCCCAGAAACCTGCTCCTTATACTCTCTGCTCTGAACGCACTAGACGGCCAGTTCTTTTATGCTTTAGCCGTACCCTCATCCTACTCCTCCTCTGTTCCTCTGGTGATGTAGAGGGTAATCCAGGCCCTGCAGTGCCTAGCTCCACTCCTATTTCCCAGGTGATCTCATTTGTTGACTTCTGTAAACGTAAAAGCCTTCTTTTCATGCATGTTAACATTATAGAAGCCTCCTCCCTCCTCCCTGTTTTATTCGCTGCCTTAGCACACTCTCCCAAACTAGATGTCCTAGTCATGTCTGAATCCTGGCTTAGGAAGGTCAACAAAAACTTTGAAATTTCCATCCCTAACTATAACATTTTCCAACAAGATAGAACTGCCAAAGGGGCGGAGTTACAATCTACTGCAGAGATAGCCTGCAGAGGGATATCCTTGTCTCATCGCGCACCAGTGACTCCTGTGGCGGGCCGGGCACAGTGTGCCCTAACCAAGGTTGCCAGGTGCACAGTGTTTCCTCCGACACATTGGTGCGGCTGGCTTCCGGGTTGGATGCGCGCTGTGTTAAGAAGCAGTGCGGCTTGGTTGGGTTGTGTATCGGAGGACGCATGACTTTCAACCTTCGTCTCTCCCGAGCCCGTACGGGAGTTGTAGCGATGAGACAAGATAGTAGCTTCTAACAATTGGATACCAGGAAATTGGGGAGAAAAAGGGGTACAATTCAACAAAAAAACAAACAAACAAAAAAGTTATTTCCTCACAATCTTAAATAAGCATGCCCCATTCAAAAAATATAGAACCAGGAATAGATATCGCCCTTGGTTCACTCCAGACCTGACTGCCCTTGACCAGCACAAAAATATCCTGTGGCGTTCTGCATTAGCATCGAATAGCTCCCACGATATGCAACTTTACAGTTTAACCTAACTCCTATTAACCATAATCGTAACCCCTTGCCGAGCTAAACGTTAGGCAGCTAGCTAATGTTAGCCACCTAGATAGAACTCGTAACATACCATACATTTTTCAAATTCGTAACATATAATACCAATTGTAAATCGTTACATATCATACGAAATGGGTGATGGACATCCACAAATTAAAGCGTAACATATCATACGAAATGGGTGATGGACATCCACAAATGAAAACGTAACATATCATACTACTAAGAACTGCTCTGAGACCAGGTTGTGAGAGAAAAGGCTGACTGTGTTCTGACCATACCCTGCTAAGAGAGCACAGAGCTTGGTACCAGAGTATGGGAATGACATGACATTAGATGGTCATGAGAATGACGTTAGATGGTCATGAGAATGACATGATGTTAGATGGTCATGAGAATGACATGACGTTAGATGGTCATGAGAATGACGTTAGATGGTCATGAGAATGACGTTAGATGGTCATGAGAATGACATGACGTTAGATGGTCATGAGAATGACATGACGTTAGATGGTCATGGGAATGACATGACGTTAGATGGTCATAGGAATGACATGACGTTAGATGGTCATAGGAATGACATGACGTTAGATGGTCATGGGAATGACATGACATTAGATGGTCATAGGAATGACATGACATTAGATGGTCATGAGAATGACGTTAGATGGTCATAGGAATGACATGACGTTAGATGGTCATAGGAATGACATGATGTTAGATGGTCATAGGAATGACATGATGTTAGATGGTCATGAGAATGACATGACGTTAGATGGTCATGAGAATGACATGATGTTAGATGGTCATAGGAATGACATGACGTTAGATGGTCATGAGAATGACATGACGTTAGATGGTCATGAGAATGACATGATGTTAGATGGTCATAGGAATGACATGATGTTAGATGGTCATGAGAATGACATGACGTTAGATGGTCATGAGAATGACATGATGTTAGATGGTCATAGGAATGACATGATGTTAGATGGTCATAGGAATGACATGACGTTAGATGGTCATAGGAATGACATGATGTTAGATGGTCATAGGAATGACATGACGTTAGATGGTCATAGGAATGACATGACGTTAGATGGTCATAGGAATGACATGACGTTAGATGGTCATGGGAATGACATGACGTTAGATGGTCATGAGAATGACATGATGTTAGATGGTCATAGGAATGACATGACGTTAGATGGTCATGAGAATGACATGACGTTAGATGGTCATAGGAATGACATGATGTTAGATGGTCATAGGAATGACATGACGTTAGATGGTCATAGGAATGACATGATGTTAGATGGTCATGGGAATGACGTTAGATGGTCATGAGAATGACATGACATTAGATGGTCATAGGAATGACATGACATTAGACGGTCATGAGAATGACATGACGTTAGATGGTCATAGGAATGACATGACGTTAGACGGTCAAATCAAATCAAATGTTATTTGTCACATACACATGGTAAGCAGATGTTAATGTGAGTGTAGCGAAATGCTTGTGCTTCTAGTTCCGACAATGCAGTAATAACCAACAAGTAATCTAACCTAACAATTCCAAAACTACTACCTTATACACACAAGTGTAAAGGGATAAAGAATATGTACATAAAGATATATGAATGAGTGATGGTACAGAGCGGCATAGGCAAGATGCAGTAGATGGTATCGAGTACAGTATATACATATGAGATGAGTAATGTATGGTATGTAAACAAAGTGGCTAGTAATACATGTATTACATAAAGATGCATTAGATGACAGAGTACAGTATATACATATGAGATGAGTAATGTAGGGTATGTAAACATTATATTAGTAGCATTGTTTAAAGTGGCTAATGATATATTTTTACATCAATTTCCATCATTAAAGTGGCTGGAGTTGAGTCAGTGTGTTGGCAGCAGCCACTCAATGTTCGTGGTGGCTGTTTAACAGTCTGACGGCCTTGAGATAGAAGCTGTTTTTCAGTCTCTCGGTCCCTGCACCTGTACTGACCTCGCCTTCTGGATGATAGCGGGGTGAACAGGCAGTGGCTCGGGTGGTTGTTGTCCTTAACGATATTTATGGCCTTCCTGTGACATCGGGTGGTGTAGGTGTCCTGGAGGGCAGGTAGTTTGCCCCCGGTGATGCGTTGTGCAGACCTCACTACCCTCTGGAGAGCCTTACGGTTGTGGGCGGAGCAGTTGCCGTACCAGGCGGTGATACAGCCCGACAGGATGCTCTCGATTGTGCATCTGTAGAAGTTTGTGAGTGATTTTGGAGACAAGCCGAATTTCTTCAGCCGCCTGAGGTTGAAGAGGCGCTGCTGCACCTTCTTCACGAAGCTGTCTGTGTGAGTGGACCAATTCAAGTTTGTCTGTGATGTGTATGCCGAGGAACTTAAAACTTACTACCCTCTCCACTACTGTCTTGTCGATGTGGTTAGGGGGGTGCTCCCTCTGCTGTTTCCTGAAGTCCACGATCATCTCCTTTGTTTTGTTGACGTTGAGTGTGAGGTTATTTTCCTGACACCAGGACTTTAGATGGTCATAGGAATGACATGACGTTAGATGGTCATAGGAATGACATGACATTAGATGGTCATAGGAATGACATGACGTTAGATGGTCATAGGAATGACATGACATTAGATGGTCATAGGAATGACATGACATTAGATGGTCATAGGAATGACATGACATTAGATGGTCATAGGAATGACATGACATTAGATGGTCATAGGAATGACATGACGTTAGATGGTCATAGGAATGACATGACGTTAGATGGTCATAGGAATGACATGACGTTAGATGGTCATGGGAATGACATGACATTAGATGGTCATGAGAATGACATGACATTAGATGGTCATAGGAATGACATGACATTAGATGGTCATAGGAATGACATGACATTAGACGGTCATAGGAATGACATGACGTTAGATGGTCATAGGAATGACATGACGTTAGATGGTCATAGGAATGACATGACGTTAGATGGTCATAGGAATGACATGACATTAGATGGTCATGAGAATGACATGACGTTAGATGGTCATAGGAATGACATGACATTAGATGACAGGAGTTACTGTAAGTCATAATGTAGAGAGACCCGGTTTTCTTCCTTTTGGACCAGCAGCTCAAGTGTGTGTGTGTGTGTGTGTGTGTGTGTGGGGGGGGGGGGTTAGGGGTTAAGGTTCTCTTACTGGGCACAGAGTCACGGGACAGGAGAATGTTTTCTACATTCCGTGTAACCATAGCAACCAAAAAGAGAAAGAGAGGAAGAGGAGAATGAGGGAAAGCGGAGAGAGAGGGTGAGAGGGGGGGAGAAGAGAGAGGGTGAGAGGAGAGAGAGGGGGGAGAGTGAAAGAGGAGAGAGAGTGGAAGCAGAGAGAGAGGGAAAGAGAAAGGGGAGAGAGAAGAGAGAGGGTGAGAGGAGAGAGAGTGAAAGAGGAGAGAGAGTGGAAGCAGAGAGAGAGGGAAAGAGAAAGAAAGGGGGAGAGAAGAGAGAGGGGGAGAGGATAGAGAGTGAAAGAGGAGAGAGAGTGAAAGAGGAGAGAGAGGGAAAGAGGAGAGAGAGGGGACGAGAAAGAGTATTCGGCGCATGTGACAAATAAAGTTTGTTTTGAATTGATTGGAATATCAGTCATTCTTGGCAGGTATTATGATATTACATGGACAGATTATTTAAAATACTAGATCACCTGCTGAGCCCCTCATCCAACAGAAGCAGTGTTGAAGATACACACATACAGGAACACTCATCTATACCGTCAGTTAGCGTGTTGCTCCTATTCTGCCATGATTAATGTACTGCAGGTTTGATCTGGTGATCTATCCGGGCCAATCAGCAGACTCCTTCTGTCTGGCCCTGAAAAGACATCTCTGTGACATGGGGAAACTGAGCTAGCTTACTTGTCTCTCTCCCTGTGGCTTCACTCTGCTCTCTACAGGGTCAATCTCTCTCTCTCTTCACTCTGCTCTCTTCAGGGTCAACCACTCTATCTCGCTCTCTCTCTGAGGCGTCCGTGAAGCTAGGGGTAGGGTTGTGATTTCAAGTTTTCATAACAATCGGAAATCGGCACCCAAAAATACAGATTTCCGATGTAATTTAAAAAAAAAAAATGTAATACCTTTTATTTAACTAGGCAAGTCAGTTAAGAACACATTTTTATTTTCAATGACTGCCTAGGAACAGTGGGTTAACTGCCTTGTTCAGGGGCAGAACGACAGATTTTCACCTTGTCAGCTCAGGGGATCCATTCTTGCAACCCCACAGTTAACTAGTCCAACGCTCTAGCCATTACACTCAACGAGTAGCCTGCCCGTTACGTGAATGTAGTAGAAGCCAAGGTAAATTGCTAGCTAGCATTAAACTTATCTTATAAAAAAAACAATCAATCATAATCACTAGTTATAACTACTGATCCAGTTTAGCAGGCAATATAAACTACGTGAAATTGTGTCATTTCTCTTGCGTTCATTGCACGCCGAGTCAGGGTAATATGCAACAGTTTAGACCGCCTGGCTCATTGCGAACTAATTTGCCAGAATTGTACGTAATTATGACATAACATTGAGGTTGTGCAATGTAACAGGAATATTTAGACTTATGGATGCCACCCGTTAGATAAAATACGGAACGGTTCCGTATCGCACTGAAATAATAAACGTTTTGTTTTCGAATTGATAGTTTCCGGATTCAATCATATTAATGACCCAAGGCTCGTATTTCTGTGTGTTATTATGTTATAATTAAGTCAGATTTGATAGAGCAGTCTGACTGAGCAGCAGCAGGCCTGTAATCATTCATTCAAACAGCACTTTGGTGCGTTTTGCCAGCAGCACTTCGCAAAAACGGTTCGGTCCTCCTTTTCCTGTAGTCCACAATCATCTCGTTTGTCTTGCTCACATCGAGGGCGAGGTTGTTGTTCTGGCACCACACTGCCGGTTCTCTGACCTCTAACCTGTTGGTTCATGTCAGTCTGATCTTCCTGCCATGTTATTAATATCATTAATACTAATCCATGAGAGCATGTGTGGATATTGATTATTAGAAAGTAAAAAATACAATTTAAAAAAAGCATCTCTTGAAACCCTCTGTGGCATGATGGGGCCCCTGTGTAAACATAGCTGCCCAAATATCTACACCCCTGTTCTGGACCCTGGATAGACAGGGACGGGTAAGCCTAGCGTCTAAGAGAGTTGGGCCAGTAACTGAAAGGTTGCTGGTTCCAATCCCGAGCAGACTACGTGAAAAAGCTGTCGATATGTCCTTGAGCAAGGCAATAAACACTAATTGTTCTGTTAAAGTCACTCTGTATAAGATAGAGAGAAAAAAAAAAAAAATGCAGTCCACTTCCCGAAAACACATTAAGCACATCGAACCAATGTACCATTCATTACCTGCAGGAACGAATTTTAAAAAAAAAACTAAAAATAAAAAAAAAAACGCGTCAGAACACTTTATAGCATTAGCTTGATTGAATCGGGCCAAAACACCAATACTGGGGAATTGTGATTCGGCCTTGTACACGAGTACGTATGGACTGGATCTCATTAAGTCCACAGATTTAAATCTTCAATAGCCAGGCAGCGGTGTTCCACTAAGCACATTCTCCACCAAACATAAACCCAGGTGAATCTTATTCCATCCTGTCAAACTGAACACCGGTACGTGTAAATATCTTCATGGTCGAATCTTCCAGCTGGAACATGTAAACCAATCGACACATACCTCATATGAACAACCGCCCGACTCGAAGACGGACACCACAAAGGAAACTATATGAGAAGGGCAGAGTACACCGTGAATCAGAGCCATGGTTTTCAGGCTTCAAGGCAGATCCTACAGGCCCTTAGTTTTGACCCACCTGGACTACTGTTCAGTAGTGTGGTCAGGTCCTACAGGCCCTTAGTTTTGACCCACCTGGACTACTGTTCAGTAGTGTGGTCAGGTCCTACAGGCCCTTAGTTTTGACCCACCTGGACTACTGTTCAGTAGTGTGGTCAGGTCCTACAGGCCCTTAGTTTTGACCCACCTGGACTACTGTTCAGTAGTGTGGTCAGGTCCTACAGGCCCTTAGTTTTGACCCACCTGGACTACTGTTCAGTAGTGTGGTCAGGTCCTACAGGCCCTTAGTTTTGACCCACCTGGACTACTGTTCAGTAGTGTGGTCAGGTCCTACAGGCCCTTAGTTTTGACCCACCTGGACTACTGTTCAGTAGTGTGGTCAGGTCCTACAGGCCCTTAGTTTTGACCCACCTGGACTACTGTTCAGTAGTGTGGTCAGGTCCTACAGGCCCTTAGTTTTGACACCACCTGGACTACTGTTCAGTAGTGTGGTCAGGTCCTAGGCCCTTAGTTTTGACCCACCTGGACTACTGTTCAGTAGTGTGGTCAGGTCCTACAGGCCCTTAGTTTTGACCCACCTGGACTACTGTTCAGTAGTGTCAGGTCCTACAGGGTGACCCAGGTCCAGTAGTGTGGTCAGGCCCTTAGTTTTGACCCACCTGGACTACTGTTCAGTAGTGTGGTCAGGTCCTACAGGCCCTTAGTTTTGACCCACCTGGACTACTGTTCAGTAGTGTGGTCAGGTCCTACAGGCCCTTAGTTTTGCCCTGGACTCCTGTTTTGTCCCAGTTTTGACCCACCTGTCAGGTCCCAGGCCCTTAGTTTTGACCCACCTGGACTGTTCAGTAGTGTGGTCAGGTCCTACAGGCCCTTAGTTTTGACCCACCTGGACTACTGTTCAGTAGTGTGGTCAGGTCCTACAGGCCCTTAGTTTTGACCCACCTGGACTACTGTTCAGTAGTGTGGTCAGGTCCTACAGGCCCTTAGTTTTGACCCACCTGGACTACTGTTCAGTAGTGTGGTCAGGTCCTACAGGCCCTTAGTTTTGACCCACCTGGACTGCCCTGTTCAGTAGTGTGGTCAGGTCCTACAGGCCCTTAGTTTTGACCCACCTGGACTACTGTTCAGTAGTGTGGTCAGGTCCTACAGGCCCTTAGTTTTGACCCACCTGGACTACTGTTCAGTAGTGTGGTCAGGTCCTACAGGCCCTTAGTTTTGACCCACCTGGACTACTGTTCAGTAGTGTGGTCAGGTCCTACAGGCCCTTAGTTTTGACCCACCTGGACTGCTGTTCAGTAGTGTGGTCAGGTCCTACAGGCCCTTAGTTTTGACCCACCTGGACTACTGTTCAGTAGTGTGGTCAGGTCCTACAGGCCCTTAGTTTTTACCCACCTGGACTCCTGTTCAGTAGTGTGGTCAGGTCCTACAGGCCCTTAGTTTTGACAAACCTGGAATACTGTTCAGTAGTGTGGTCAGGTCCTACAGGCCCTTAGTTTTGACCCACCTGGACTACTGTTCAGTAGTGTGGTCAGGTCCTACAGGCCCTTAGTTTTGACCCACCTGGACTCCTGTTCAGTCGTGTGGTCAGGTGCCACAAAGAGGGACTTAGGAAACTTGCAATTGGCTCAGGACAGAGCAGCACGGCTGGCCCTCAGATGTACAGAGAGCTAACATTAATAATATGCATGTCAATCTCTCCTGGGCTTAAAGTGGAGACGATATTGACTTCATCGCTACTTGTTTTTATGAGCGGTATTGACATGTTGAATGCACCGAGCTGCCAGTTTAAACTACAAGCCCATAACTCTGACACCCATGCGTACCCCACAACACATGCTACCAGAGGTATCTTCACAGTCCCCAAGTCCAGAACAGTCTACGGGAGGTGCACAGTACTACATAGAGCCATTACTACATGGAACTCTATTCCACAATACTACATAGAGCCATGACTACATGGAACTCTATTCCACAGTACTACATAGAGCCATGACTACATGGAACTCTATTCCACAGTACTACATAGAGCCATGACT
Organism: Oncorhynchus keta; assembly: GCF_023373465.1. Taxonomy (NCBI): domain Eukaryota; kingdom Metazoa; phylum Chordata; class Actinopteri; order Salmoniformes; family Salmonidae; genus Oncorhynchus; species Oncorhynchus keta. The sequence continues at coordinate 8,421,558 of NC_068421.1, forward strand.
ACATGGAACTCTATTCCACAGTACTACATAGAGCCATGACTACATGGAACTCTATTCCACAGTACCACATAGAGCCATGACTACATGGAACTCTATTCCACAGTACCACATAGAGCCATGACTACATGGAACTCTATTCCACAGTACCACATAGAGCCATGACTACATGGAACTCTATTCCCCAGTACTACATAGAGCCATGACTACATGGAACTCTATTCCACAGTACTACATAGAGCCATGACTACATGGAACTCTATTCCACAGTACTACATAGAGCCATGACTACATGGAACTCTATTCCACAGTACCACATAGAGCCATGACTACATGGAACTCTATTCCACAGTACCACATAGAGCCATGACTACATGGAACTCTATTCCACAGTACCACATAGAGCCATGACTACATGGAACTCTATTCCCCAGTACTACATAGAGCCATGACTACATGGAACTCTATTCCACAGTACTACATAGAGCCATGACTACATGGAACTCTATTCCCCAGTACTACATAGAGCCATGACTACATGGAACTCTATTCCACAGTACTACATAGAGCCATGACTACATGGAACTCTATTCCACAGTACTACATAGAGCCATGACTACATGGAACTCTATTCCACAGTACTACATAGAGCCATGACTACATGGAACTCTATTCCACAGTACTACATAGAGCCATGACTACATGGAACTCTAAAATTAGATTTAAAACAAATACACCTTATGGAACAGCGGGGCCTGTGAAGACACACAGGACAACAGACACACAGGACAACAGACACACAGGACAACAGACACACAGGACAACAGACACACAGGACAACAGACACACAGGACAACAGACACACAGGACAACAGACACACAGGACAACAGACACACAGGACAACATACACACAGGACAACATACACACAGGACAACAGACACACAGGACAACAGACACACAGGACAACATGCACACAGGACAACATGCACACAGGACAACAGACACACAGGACAACAGACACACAGGACAACAGACACACAGGACAACATACACACAGGACAACATACACACAGGACAACATGCACACAGGACAACATACACACAGGACAACAGACACACAGGACAACATGCACACAGGACAACATGCACACAGGACAACATGCACACAGGACAACAGACACACAGGACAACAGACACACAGGACAACAGACACACAGGACAACATGCACACAGGACAACATGCACACAGGACAACAGACACACAGGACAACAGACACACAGGACAACAGACACACAGGACAACAGACACACAGGACAACAGACACACAGGACAACAGACACACAGGACAACATACACACAGGACAACATGCACACAGGACAACATGCACACAGGACAACATGCACACAGGACAACATGCACACAGGACAACATGCACACAGGACAACATGCACACAGGACAACATGCACACAGGACAACAGACACACAGGACAACATGCACACAGGACAACATGCACACAGGACAACATGCACACAGGACAACATGCACACAGGACAACATGCACACAGGACACCAGACACACAGGACAACATGCACACAGGACAACATGCACACAGGACAACAGACACACAGGACAACAGACACACAGGACAACAGACACACAGGACAACAGACACACAGGACAACAGACACACAGGACAACAGGCACACAGGACAACATGCACACAGGACAACAGACACACAGGACAACAGACACACAGGACAACAGACACACAGGACAACAGACACACAGGACAACAGACACACAGGACAACAGACACACAGGACAACAGACACACAGGACAACAGACACACAGGACAACAGACACACAGGACAACATGCACACAGGACAACAGACACACAGGACAACAGACACACAGGACAACAGACACACAGGACAACAGACACACAGGACAACAGACACACAGGACAACAGACACACAGGACAACAGACACACAGGACAACAGACACACAGGACAACAGACACACAGGACAACAGACACACAGGACAACAGACACACAGGACAACATGCACACAGGACAACATGCACACAGGACAACAGACACAAAGCTGTCATCAAGGCAAACGGTGGCTATTTGAAGAATATCAACTATAAAAACATATTTAGATTTATTTAACTTTTTTTTGGTTACAACATGATCCCATATGTGTAATTTCATCGTTTTAATGTCTTCGCTATTATTCCACAACGTAGAAAATAGTAAAAACAAAGAAAAACCCTTTAATGAGTATGTGTTCTAAAACTTTTGACCGGTTGTGTACATACTACCTCAATTACCTCGACTAACCTGTACCCCTGCACATTGACCCTGTACCGGTACCCCCTGTATATAGTCTCATTACTAACCTGTACCCCTGCACATCGACCCTGTACCAGTACCCCCTGTATATAGTCTCATTACTAACCTGTACCCCTGCACATTGACCCTGTACCGGTACCCCCTGTATATAGCCTCATTACTAACCTGTACCCCTGCACATTGATCCTGTACCGGTACCCCCTGTATATAGTCTCATTACTAACCTGTACCCCTGCACATTGACCCTGTACCGGTTCCCCCTGTATATAGTCTCATTACTAACCTGTACCCCTGCACATTGACCCTGTACCGGTACCCCCTGTATATAGTCTCATTACTAACCTGTACCCCTGCACATTGACCCTGTACCGGTACCCCCTGTATATAGTCTCATTACTAACCTGTACCCCTGCACATCGACCCTGTACCAGTACCCCCTGTATATAGTCTCATTACTAACCTGTACCCCTGCACATTGACCCTGTACCGGTTCCCCCTGTATATAGTCTCATTACTAACCTGTACCCCTGCACATCGACCCTGTACCGGTTCCCCCTGTATATAGTCTCATTACTAACCTGTACCCCTGCACATCGACCCTGTACCGGTACCCCCTGTGTATAGTCTCATTACTAACCTGTACCGGTACCCCCTGTATATAGCCTCATTACTAACCTGTACCCCCTGTATATAGCCTCATTACTAACCCGTACCCCCTGTATATAGTCTCATTACTAACCTGTACCCCTGCACATCGACCCTGTACCGGTACCCCCTGTGTATAGTCTCATTACTAACCTGTACCCCTGCACATTGACCCTGTACCGGTACCCCCTGTATATAGCCTCATTACTAACCTGTACCCCCTGTATATAGCCTCATTACTAACCTGTACCCCCTGTATATAGCCTCATTACTAACCTGTACCCCCTGTATATAGTCTCATTACTAACCTGTACCCCCTGTATATAGTCTCATTACTAACCTGTACCCCTGTATATAGTCTCATTACTAACCTGTACCCCTGTATATAGTCTCATTACTAACCTGTACCCCTGTATATAGCCTCATTACTAACCTGTACCCCTGTATATAGTCTCATTACTAACCTGTACCCCTTGTATATAGTCTCATTACTAACCTGTACCCCCTGTATATAGTCTCATTACTAACCTGTACCCCTGTATATAGTCTCATTACTAACCTGTACCCCTGTATATAGTCTCATTACTAACCTGTACCCCTTGTATATAGTCTCATTACTAACCTGTACCCCTTGTATATAGTCTCATTACTAACCTGTACCCCTTGTATATAGTCTCATTACTAACCTGTACCCCTGTATATAGTCTCATTGTTATTTTATTGTTGCTTTTTAATATATATATATATATATATATACATACACACACATTTTTTTTTACTTCAGTTAATTTAGTAAATACTTCAGCACTTAAAACTGCATTGTTGGTTAAGGGCTTGTAAGCATTTCCCTGTTGTATTCAGTGACATAACATTAGATTTGAATTATTGTATCTAAACCGCTGTGAAATTATAATTTCAAGAACCAGAAATATGACATCTTCAGCTGGTTTTACAAAACATGCAAAAACAAAAACTTAAGAACAAGAAGCATAGAAATAGTGCATATAGAACACATCTACAACTTCTTATTTCTGTCCAGAGGATAGGGGGTCATGTCCTAGAGAGGGGCCAGTTTCTGTCCAGAGGATAGGGGTCCATGTCCTAGAGAGGGGCCAGTTTCTGTCCAGAGGATAGGGGGTCATGTCCTAGAGAGGGGCCAGTTTCTGTCCAGAGGATAGGGGGTCATGTCCTAGAGAGGGGCCAGTTTCTGTCCAGAGGATAGGGGTCATGTCCTAGAGAGGGGCCAGTTTCTGTCCAGAGGATAGGGGGCCATGTCCTAGAGAGGGGCCAGTTTCTGTCCAGAGGATAGGGGGTCATGTCCTAGAGAGGGGCCAGTTTCTGTCCAGAGGATAGGGGGTCATGTCCTAGAGAGGGGCCAGTTTCTGTCCAGAGGATAGGGGGTCATGTCCTAGAGAGGGGCCAGTTTCTGTCCAGAGGATAGGGGGTCATGTCCTAGAGAGGGGCCAGTTTCTGTCCAGAGGATAGGGGGTCATGTCCTGGAGAGGGGCCAGTTCCTGTCCAGAGGATAGGGGGTCATGGCCTAGAGAGGGGCCAGTTTCTGTCCAGAGGATAGGGGGGTCATGTCCTAGAGAGGGGCCAGTTTCTGTCCAGAGGATAGGGGGTCATGTCCTAGAGAGGGGCCAGTTTCTTTCCAGAGGATAGGGGGTCCATGTCCTAGAGAGGGGCCAGTTTCTTTCCAGAGGATAGGGGGTCCATGTCCTAGAGAGGGGCCAGTTTCTGTCCAGAGGATAGGGGGTCATGTCCTAGAGAGGGGCCAGTTTCTTTCCAGAGGATAGGGGGTCCATGTCCTAGAGAGGGGCCAGTTTCTGTCCAGAGGATAGGGGGTCATGTCCTAGAGAGGGGCCAGTTTCTGTCCAGAGGATAGGGGGTCATGTCCTAGAGAGGGGCCAGTTTCTGTCCAGAGGATAGGGGGGCCATGTCCTAGAGAGGGGCCAGTTTCTGTCCAGAGGATAGGGGGTCATGTCCTAGAGGGGCCAGTTTCTGTCCAGAGGATAGGGGGTCATGTCCTAGAGAGGGGCCAGTTTCTGTACAGAGGATAGGGGGTCATGTCCTAGAGAGGGGCCAGTTTCTGTACAGAGGATAGGGGTCATGTCCTAGAGAGGGGCCAGTTTCTGTACAGAGGATAGGGGGTCATGTCCTAGAGAGGGGCCAGTTTCTGTACAGAGGATAGGGGGTCATGTCCTAGAGAGGGGCCAGTTTCTGTACAGAGGATAGGGGGTCATGTCCTAGAGAGGGGCCAGATTCTGTCCAGAGGATTGGGACCACAACCAGATAATCATTAGACTGGTGACCAGTCACTGTTTAGCTACAACTTTCCACTCCTCATGCTCGAGTGGCACATGACACCAGAAGGAGTGGAAAGTACAGAAACTGTCCCCTCTCTAGGAATGTTATAGCTAAACAAAGCCTAGCAACCAGTCTAGGTAACCACAGCAACTGGCAGTCACCAGAGTGAGTGGGAATCACATTCTCAAATTGATATGAATTAATTTCCATTCCACTGATCGAGAGACAACTCCTGGAAGAAAACAACCATCAACTTCTAAAATGGGAAAAAAAGAGAAGATTTTAATCCCACCCGTTTTTTAAGAGAGTAGGATTGATTTGAGTCCATTTAAGTTTAAATCTTGCCGGTCACAGCTCCTCTGGTCACACAGGAAGGACAGTAGTACTCCATGAGTGTGAACCTCCGGGCTGGAACACACAGGACTGACCGGGGTTTAAAAGTGAGGCCTTCTCTGCCTGGCAGTGTACTTTGTGTCAGCTCGGACCTCCCTGGAAAACAACACACACCACAGAGAGGGAAGACTGTAAGAGACTTTTCTGTTAGAGCCTGATGACTTCCTCCAAATGGGGTTGTAAAAAGCTATATGAACATCATAATGTTGACCTGTACAGGATCAGGATCCCTGCCCAAATGAGAGGGTAGCCAGGATCCCTGCTCAAATGAGAGGGTAGCCAGGATCCCTGCCCAAATGAGAGGGTAGCCAGGATCCCAGCCCAAATGAGAGGGTAGCCAGGATCCCAGCCCAAATGAGAGGGTAGCCAGGATCCCTGCCCAAATGAGAGGGTAGCCAGGATCCCTGCCCAAATGAGAGGGTAGCCAGGATCCCTGCCCAAATGAGAGGGTAGCCAGGATCCCTGCCCAAATGAGAGGGTAGCCAGGATCCCTGCCCAAATGAGAGGGTAGCCAGGATCCCTGCCCAAATGAGAGGGTAGCCAGGATCCCTGCCCAAATGAGAGGGTAGCCAGGATCCCTGCCCAAATGAGAGGGTAGCCAGGATCCCTGCCCAAATGAGAGGGTAGCCAGGATCCCAGCCCAAATGAGAGGGTAGCCAGGATCCCTGCCCAAATGAGAGGGTAGCCAGGATCCCTGCCCAAATGAGAGGGTAGCCAGGATCCCTGCCCAAATGAGAGGGTAGCCAGGATCCCTGCCCAAATGAGAGGGTAGCCAGGATCCCAGCCCAAATGAGAGGGTAGCCAGGATCCCTGCCCAAATGAGAGGGTAGCCAGGATCCCTGCCCAAATGAGAGGGTAGGCAGAGGGGTACATACCTGCCCTGTCTTCTCCTCCTCTCTTTCTTCTCTAGGACCCAGTCTTTTCCCTTCTTTGCAGACTTGCCCTTCATGTTCTTAAAGCGAGATCTTTACAAAAGACAAACAGGAAATGACCACCAGTAGACACAGGAAGGGATTGAGACACCTCGGCTCTAAACAACCTGTTTTACATATTTCATCTTCAAATCGGCTCCGTGTCTTCGCTGACAGATGTGATCAGTGTCATTGTAAAGGATGTCACACTGCTTGCTAAGCCATTTCCTCCTGATTCGGCTCATACCAAGGCTCCAACCCAGGACGTCTGTCTCACAAACACACAGGATATCACCCCTTAACTTCTTGGTGACTGGGGGCAGTATTGAGTAGTTTGGATGAATAATGTGCCCAGAGTAAACCTGGTACTCAGCCATAAAAGCTAGAATATGCATATAATTAGTATATTGGGATAGAAAACACTCTGGCGTTTCTAAAACTGTTTGAATGATGTCTGTGAGTATAACAGAAATCATGTGGCAGGCGAAAACCTGAGAAAAAAAATCCAACCAGGAAGTGGGAAATCTGAGGTTGGTCATTTTTCAACTGCTTCCCTATTGAAGATACAGTGGGATATTGGTCCTGTTGCACTTCTTAAGGCTTCCACTAGATGTCAACAGTCTTTAGAAACTTGTTTGAGGCTTCTACTGTAAAGGAGGGGCTCATAAGGGCTGTTTGAGTCAGTGGTCTGGCAGAGTGCCACAGACTCGTGACGTGCGGTCATGAGAGAGTTAGCTCGCTTTCCATTGCATTTCTGAAGACAAAGGAATTCTCCGGGTAGAACATTATTGAAGATTTATGTTAAAAACATCCTAAAGATTGATTCTATACATCGTTTGACATGTTTCTACGGACTGTAACGGAACTTTTTGACATTTCGTCTGCTCCTAGTGAATGCGCTTTGTAACTTTGGATTTGTTTACAAAACGCGCTAACAAAAGTAGCTATTTGGACATAAATGGACATTATCGAACAAATCAAACATTTATTGTGGAACTGGGATTCCTGGGAGTGCATTCTGATGAAGATCATCAAAGGTAAGTTAATATTTATAATGCTATTTCTGACTAATGTTAACTACACAACATGGCGGATATTTCTTTGGGCTCTGAGCGCCGTACTCAGATTATTGCATGGTATGCTTTTTTTTCTTAAAAAAAAAAAAAATCTGAGACAGCGGTTGCATTAAGGAGAAGTGGATCTAAAGTTCCATGTATAATAGTTGTATCTTTTATCAATGTTTATTATGAGTATTTGTGTGAATTGATGTGGCTCTCTGTAAAATCACTGCATGTTTTGGAACTACTGAGCATAACAGGCCAAAGTAAAATTAGATTTTTGGATATAAATATGAACTTTATCGAGCAAAACATACATGCATTGTGTAACATGAAGTCCTATGAGTGACATCTGATGAAGATCAAAGGTTAGTGATTCATTTGATCTCTATTTCTGCTTTTTGTGACTCCTATCTTTGGCTGGAAAAATGGCTGTGTTTTTCTGTGACTTGGTGGTGACCTAACAATCATTTGTGGTGCTTTCGCTGTAAAGCCTTTTTGAAATCAGACACTGTGGCTGGATTAACGAGAATTGTATCTTGAAAATGGTGTAAAATACTTGTATGCTTTGAGGAATTTTAATTCTGAGATTTTTTTGTTGTTTTGAATTTGGCGCCCTGCACTTTCACTGGCTGTTGGCGGGGTGGGACGCTACCGTCCCGAATATCCCAGAGAGGTTAAGCGTCTTACCCAGTCGAGACACAGAAAAGCTATTTGGACGAGCAAGTGGACATATCTCCATCTGCTACATCACGTGATGTCAGAGGGCGGAAAAGTTGCCCGGGCAGTAACTGTAATCAGGCAGGAAGACAGCCCTCTTGTCTCTCTGGGAGATGAGCCTGGCCTGACGACAAGACCTGTCCAAATGCCATCTACCCCAACTATGTTAATGCATTGATTAAATGAGTCTTCTCATTAGCATAAATGGTGGTAATCAATCACTACAACAACACTTCTAAAGTTGAGGATGTTATTTCTTTACCTCTGTCCTGTGAATTGGACTTGATTTGGGACGTCCCTGTCCACTGTCTCTGACACCAGCCCCTGAAACACAGGGACCACAAACCATCAGTGTTCAACATTCAAGACAACAGTTTCTACAAATTAACCCTTATTCTTTTCCTCACCTTGGGTAGGGTTCCTGAAAACCCAGCGAACAGACACAGGAAGAACCTGATGGGGGAAAAAAAAAAAAAAAGAGAATAATGTCAGTTTTAGTCATTTAGCAGCCACTCTTATCCAGAGAGATTTACAGTTAAGAGCATTCATCTTAAAGTAACTAGGTGGGACAACCACATATCACAGTCATAGTAAGTAAAACCATCCCCCAATAAAGTAGTTCCCTAGCAGTCAGTAGTGGGAGTGTTCATGCCAGAAAGACGTGTGTGTGTGTGTTTCTAGTATGACCACCAACTGACGACCATAGAAATAGAATCTGACATCATTGACTCATGACATATTTATGCCATTGTTGACTCACTATGACATCACTGACACCATTATGCCATCATTATCTCATTATGACATCACTGACTTAACAGGAGAGGCCCATTCTATTGGTTAAATTTCTATGGTGACTACCAAACCAGGTTGGGCCGCTGGGTGGCGGGGGGGGAAGACTCACTTTTTGGCCTTGGTGCTGTTAGGATAGTCCACCACCATGCCTCCACTGAAGCCTGCCTTCATGGCCTGGGATGTAATCAGTTCCAGCTGCACACAGTCAAGTCTATTATTCATATGCACTGCACAGACTGAAACACACTTAAACGCTGGCTGGCAGGTTCACCTCTCAATATTAACAATAGTAATATATTAAAGTAACAAAGGTGTTATAAAACAGAACATTTAGTATGAATATATATATAGAAGGAAGACAGATGAGAAGAGCGACTACAGGTCAGGAGTGGCAATCAGGTGTCACGGAGTGTGTCGGCATGTTTCTGTGGAGACTAACTTTAATAAACTATTTTCATATCACTGTACCTGCTCAGAGTTCTCTGGGTAAAGCTGAAACACTGCACGGGCTCCTCTCGACTAAAAAAGATATGGGACAATAACACAAGTAGTTAGATTGGACAGAGGTCACTTGGGATCTCACCAGGAAGGCGTTAGATTGGACCGAGGTCACTAGGGATCTCACCAGGGAGAAGTTAGATTGGACCGAGGTCCCTAGGGATCTCACCAGGGAGGAGGAGTTAGATTGGACCGAGGTCACTAGGGATCTCACCAGGGAGAAGTTAGATTGGACAGAGGTCACTAGGGATCTCACCAGGGAGGAGTTAGATTGGACAGAGGTCACTAGGGATCTCACCAGGGAGGAGTTAGATTGGACCGAGGTCACTAGGGATCTCACCAGGGAGGAGTTAGATTGGACCGAGGTCACTAGGGATCTCACCAGGGAGGAGTTAGATTGGACCGAGGTCACTAGGGATCTCACCAGGGAGAAGTTAGATTGGACAGAGGTCCCTAGGGATCTCACCAGGAAGGCGTTAGATTGGACAGAGGTCACTAGGGATCTCACCAGGGAGGAGTAGAGTGTACTGAAGAAGGTGTAGAGCCTCTTGGGGGGGCTGTGAGTCTTTTTGTCAGCATTGCAGAGCCACTGGAGAGCAGAAATACTGAGGGATGAGACAAAGAGAGGTAGGGGAGGACACAGACACAGGTAGAAAGAGAAGGATGGAGACAGACAGAAAGAGACATTACTAACTCAGTCTTGACAAGTCCATCAATAGTAATTTCTCAGCAGAGAACTCGGGTCTCTCTTACAGAACAGGAAGGACAAGCTCTTTACCTGATGCAGCCATCAAAGGTCCCAGGCCTGAAGGGCAATCCCTCCCCCATATCCCCCAACACAAGGTCTCCCTCCACCTCCCGATCCAGCGCTACATCTAGAGACAAGGACACAGCACTGGTCAACAGAAGAGCACAACAAACAAATATTGACTGCTATATTTCAGGTTGCTGATCCTTCTCTAAATATGAATGCAATATTTTTGCGCCAGGAATGACATCAATGGCTGTGCTGACACCCACTCAACCACACTCACCCAACATGGCTGTACTGACGTCCACTCAACCACACTCACTCAACATGGCTGTGCTGACGCCCACTCAACCACACTCACTCAACATGGCTGTGCTGACACCCACTCAACCACACTCACTCAACATGGCTGTGCTGACACCCACTCAACATGGCTGTGCTGACACCCACTCAACCACACTCACTCAACATGGCTGTGCTGACGCCCACTCAACCACACTCACTCAACATGGCTGTGCTGACGCCCACTCAACCACACTCACTCAACATGGCTGTGCTGACACCCACTCAACCACACTCACTCAACATGGCTGTGCTGACACCCACTCAACCACACTCACCCAACATGGCTGTGCTGACGCCCACTCAACCACACTCACTCAACATGGCTGTGCTGACGCCCACTCAACCACACTCACTCAACATGGCTGTGCTGACGCCCACTCAACCACACTCACTCAACATGGCTGTGCTGACACCCACTCACCCAACATGGCTGTGCTGACACCCACTCAACCACACTCACTCAACATGGCTGTGCTGACACCCACTCAACCACACTCACCCAACATGGCTGTGCTGACGCCCACTTAACCACACTCACTCAACATGGCTGTGCTGACACCCACTCAACCACAATCACCCAACATGGCTGTACTGACACCCACTCAACATGGCTGTACTGACACCCACTCAACATGGCTGTGCTGATGTCCACTCAACCACACTCACCCAACATGGCTGTACTGACACCCACTCAACATGGCTGTACTGACACCCACTCAACCACACTCACCCAACATGGCTGTACTGACACCCACTCACCCAACATGGCTGTACTGACACCCACTCAACCACACTCACCCAACATGGCTGTACTGACACCCACTCAACCACACTCACCCATACTCACCCAACATGGCTGTACTGACACCCACTCAACCACACTCACCCAACATGGCTGTACTGACACCCACTCAACCACACTCACCCAACATGGCTGTACTGACACCCACTCAACCCCACTCACCCACACTCACCCAACATGGCTGTACTGACACCCACTCAACCACACTCACTCAACATGGCTGTACTGACACCCACTCAACCACACCCACCCAACATGGCTGTACTGACACCCACTCAACCACACTCACCCAACATGGCTGTGCTGATGTCCACTCCAACCCAGCAATGTCCCTCCTCTGACAGGTAGTCCCCACTTAGCCCAGAGCCACACCTGATGGGACAAGTTATAAAGACACATTCAGTCTAAAGTAGTTTTGATGTTGTCTAGTTCTCCTAGCCCTCAGCAGTCCGCTGGCTTGTACACATACCCTATATCGAGCAGGAAACAGGGCTGGTCCTCAGGCAGGTTCAGCAGCTCCACAGCTCTCTCAGACATCTGGCTCTGGATCTCAATCATCCGAGAACTGGAAATCAACGAGGAAATTATTGAATTACTTAGCTACCATTGAATCATATTACATTCTGTCTCAAAGAGATTCCATCAAGGGCAGTCTCTGGTCAGTATGTACATGGTAAAAATGCAACGATTTGTATTCAAACACAGTGATTCGTATTATGCAGCCCATAAGAGGTCATTATCAAACCCCCGAACTCACTTCTGAGAATATTTCTTGGCCTCCTCTTCGTTATAGAACTGCAGAACGAGTAGAAATCAAAACACAAGAAGTTAAGTGCTGCGTGCAGGTAAACACAAGATGTGTCGCGGAAATGTTGTCCACATAATGAACTAAACAGAACTAGTCACTTGCTAGGTAGGTATTTTGGAACAGATCACTAGCTAACTAACTTAGCAAACGTGTGTTTTCTTACAGTTAATGCGGCTAGCTCTAGTCGGTCTTAAAAAAACAAAAATATCATACTAACAATTTCAGGCGGAGCCATATGCTCGGGTCTTCGACAACTTGAGGCCATGTCTAATTTGGTTTACTACAAGATATATACGAATGATCGATTTAAACCAAAAAACCTTAAAACGTTTTTATGATGTCTGGCTACAGCTGAGGTTCCACACGTGAGTGTGACGTAGTATTTCAGCGACAATGAAAGAGGCACGTAATTTAAAGAGACAGACGCATAGTTGGGGAAAAACAATACTATTAGAAACGATTTCAACAACCAAAACGGCATTTTGAATGAAATGCATATCTACACACAATTTTAAAGCATACGAAAAATTAATTTGCACAAGACCATCACATCAGAGAGGAAGAGGCGATCATTGAGAACGTTCAAACCCCAATTCCTCGTATATGATTGGATGACAGAATACGTTTTGTGACCACATCCCGGTTGTATATTCTCTCATTGGTCTGCTACACATTTTACCGGATCCCACCCCTGTCTTTTTCGTTTCTGTCATTTCTCCATGGCCGCTGTACCTGCTGCTACGGGAGAATGGCGGAGGTCAGTCGGAGATTGGGGAGCGGAGTTTACAGATTTTCAGCTATCAGAAACGCGCCGACTCACTCCATCCCCTGCGCCGAAGATCGACCACACGAAACGATGTCAGCAGCAGCAGCAGCCTCTATAATTGGAGCCAGAACCTTTAAAGCCAAGGTAACCGGACAAGGGATTTACGAATGTCACCCGGTGTCAACAAGGGACAGTCAGGCGTTTTCCTGGGAACCTGAACGTAACAACCTCAAAGAGAATGCACAGGAATGCACGGAGACAGAGCACATTGATCAAATACTTTCTAGGCTAAAACACGAGAACAGACTGCGGTATGGGACATTACTTTGGTCAAGTAGTGATTTGCTTTTATTAGACATTAATGCTAAACCCGCTATCAAATTAGCAACTGTTCAGGATAGTGAGCTCAGACGGTCACCATTGTACCTGTGGCCCAGTGTACAGCCTCTGTCCCAGGGTAACCTAGTAACAGTGCACAGGATGATGTGTTGGAATAGCAGAGGTGTTATCATGGCCACCTTACACCCTGAAGTCTTCGGGTCAGCTCAGCAGCTCCGAGCATTCAGCACGGTCATGCTCATCCTGGCAGAGCAGCAATCAGGCCGGTTTCGACCTCACCCAGAGGTCCTGTACTCCACCAGGACTTACAGCTGGAGGAGCAAAAACAACCAGTCAGACTTCCCGCCTCTTCACAGGAGCAGAACGGCCTACTACGACATCCTCCGAGTGTCCCCAAGCGCCACCCAATCCCAAATAAAAACAGCATATTACAAGCAGTCGTTCATCTACCACCCAGACAAGAACCCCGACAACGAGGAAGCCACCCAGCGTTTCTCTGAGATCACCGAGGCCTATAGCGTGCTGGGGAGCATGGCCCTGAGGAGGAAGTACGACCGCGGCATCCTCAGTGGGTCAGACATCCAGGGGGCAGGGAGACCCTCGGACCGGGAGGCCACCTCCAGCAACAGAGCCTCTGGCCCACAGCAGCATCAACAACAGCAGAGATCCCGACGGTTCTCCAACGTAGGAGGGAAGGCCATGTTTGACTTTGATGCCTTCTTCCAGGCTCACTATGGTGAGCAGCTGCAGAGGGAGAAGGAGCTGAGGGCCAGAAGGGCCCAGTACCAGCAGAAACAGCAGCAGGATTATAAGCAGTGGAAGCTGGGGAAGATGTTGGAGATTACTGTAGGGGTGCTGCTGGCCATGGGAGGAGTCATCTTCTTCAGTATCACCAGGTCCTGAAATAGAAATAAACCAATCTGTCCCTAGCTACCTGTTGAGGTTCTGTCTTTGGACATTTACATTTAAGTCATTTAGCAGACGCTCTTATCCAGAGCGACTTACAAATAGGTGCATTCACCTTATGACATCCAGTGGAACAGCCACTTTACAATAGTGCATCTAAATCTTTTAAGGGGGTGAGAAGGATTACTTATCCTATCCTATCCTATCCTATCCTGGACAAGTGGCTGCTTGAAGTGTTACACAATGTTTCAATTTCTCTCTTCCCAGGTTATTTTCACAATAAACCGTTGACTTTCAACAAGAATAGCAGACAGTGATGTCGTTACTGGGCCCTACTCTCCACAGTGTCATTATCAGGACTGATACCAGACTCTAGCCTACTTCCTTTCTACACAAGTGATTATAGCCACACATACTGCTGTTGCACATGCAGCATGTGCTGTCCTAGCTTCAGGGGGAAGATGGACAGGGACTCTACTGTCCTAGCTTCAGGGGGAAGATGGACAGGGACTCTGCTGTCCTAGCTTCAGGGGGAAGATGGACAGGGACTCTACTGTCCTAGCTTCAGGGGGAAGATGGACAGGGACTCTACTGTCCTAGCTTCAGGGGGAAGATGGACAGGGACTCTGCTGTCCTAGCTTCAGGGGGAAGATGGACAGGGACTCTACTGTCCTAGCTTCAGGGGAAAGATGGACAGGGACTCTGCTGTCCTAGCTTCAGGGGGAAGATGGACAGGGACTCTACTGTCCTAGCTTCAGGGGGAAGATGGACAGGGACTCTGCTGTCCTAGCTTCAGGGAGAAGATGGACAGGGACTCTACAGTCCTAGCTTCAGGGGGAAGAGACTCAGCACTGGTTTAGAATAGAACTATAGTACAGTTCGGCCAGGGACTACAGTGTTGTAAGGACTGTGGAATATACAGTAGTCTGTACCTCTGTAGTAGTACTGTAGTCTACCTCTGTATTAGTACTGTAGTCTTTACCTCTGTAGTAGTACTGTAGTCTCTACCTCTGTAGTAGTACTGTAGTCTCTACCTCTGTATTAGTACTGTAGTCTCTACCTCTGTAGTAGTACTGTAGTCTCTACCTCTGTAGTAGTACTGTAGTCTACCTCTGTATTAGTACTGTAGTCTCTACCTCTGTAGTAGTACTGTAGTCTACCTCTGTATTAGTACTGTAGTCTCTACCTCTGTAGTAGTACTGTAGTCTGTACCTCTGTAGTAGTACTGTAGTCTCTACCTCTGTAGTCTCTACCTCTGTATTAGTACTGTAGTCTCTACCTCTGTAGTAGTACTGGAGTCTCTACCTCTGTAGTAGTACTGTAGTCTCTACCTCTAGTAGTACTGTAGTCTCTACCTCTGTAGTCTCTACCTCTGTAGTCTCTACCTCTGTAGTAGTACTGTAGTCTCTACCCCTGTAGTAGTACTGTAGTCTGTACCTCTGTAGTAGTACTGTAGTCTCTACCTCTGTAGTCTCTACCTCTGTAGTAGTACTGTAGTCTCTACCTCTGTAGTAGTACTGTAGTCTCTACCTCTGTAGTAGTACTGGAGTCTCTACCTCTGTAGTAGTACTGTAGTCTCTACCTCTGTAGTAGTACTGTAGTCTACCTCTGTAGTAGTACTGTAGTCTCTACCTCTAGTAGTACTGTAGTCTCTACCTCTGTAGTAGTACTGTAGTCTCTACCTCTGTAGTAGTACTGTAGTCTCTACCTCTGTACTAGTACTGGAGTCTACCTCTGTAGTAGTACTGGAGTCTACCTCTGTAGTAGTACTGGAGTCTCTACCTCTGTAGTAGTACTGGAGTCTCTACCTCTGTAGTAGTACTGTAGTGTCTACCTCTGTAGTAGTACTGTAGTCTCTACCTCTGTAGTCTCTACCTCTGTAGTAGTACTGTAGTCTCTACCTCTGTAGTAGTACTGTAGTCTCTACCTCTGTAGTAGTACTGTAGTCTCTACCTCTGTAGTAGTACTGTAGTCTCTACCTCTGTAGTAGTACTGGAGTCTCTACCTCTGTAGTAGTACTGTAGTCTCTACCTCTGTAGTAGTACTGTAGTCTCTACCTCTGTAGTAGTACTGTAGTCTCTACCTCTGTAGTAGTACTGGAGTCTCTACCTCTGTAGTAGTACTGTAGTCTCTACCTCTGTAGTAGTACTGGAGTCTCTACCTCTGTACTAGTACTGGAGTCTACCTCTGTAGTAGTACTGGAGTCTACCTCTGTAGTAGTACTGGAGTCTCTACCTCTGTAGTAGTACTGGAGTCTCTACCTCTGTAGTAGTACTGGAGTCTCTACCTCTGTAGTAGTACTGTAGTCTCTACCTCTGTAGTCTCTACCTCTGTAGTAGTACTGTAGTCTCTACCTCTGTAGTCTCTACCTCTGTAGTAGTACTGTAGTCTCTACCTCTGTAGTAGTACTGGAGTCTCTACCTCTGTAGTAGTACTGTAGTCTCTACCTCTGTAGTAGTACTGTAGTCTCTACCTCTGTAGTAGTACTGTAGTCTCTACCTCTGTAGTAGTACTGTAGTCTCTACCTCTGTAGTAGTACACTAGTCTACCTCTGTAGTAGTACACTAGTCTACCTCTGTAGGAGTACACTAGTCTACCTCTGTAGGAGTACTGTAGTCTCTACCTCTGTAGTAGTACACTAGTCTCTACCTCTGTAGTAGTACACTAGTCTCTACCTCTGTAGTAGTACACTAGTCTCTACCTCTGTAGTAGTACTGTAGTCTCTACCTCTGTAGTAGTACACTAGTCTCTACCTCTGTAGTAGTACACTAGTCTACCTCTGTAGTAGTACACTAGTCTACCTCTGTAGTAGTACTGGAGTCTCTACCTCTGTAGTAGTACTGGAGTCTCTACCTCTGTAGTAGTACTGGAGTCTCTACCTCTGTAGTAGTACTGTAGTCTCTACCTCTGTAGTAGTACACTAGTCTACCTCTGTAGTAGTACACTAGTCTACCTCTGTAGGAGTACACTAGTCTACCTCTGTAGTAGTACACTAGTCTACCTCTGTAGTAGTACACTAGTCTACCTCTGTAGGAGTACACTAGTCTACCTCTGTAGGAGTACTGTAGTCTCTACCTCTGTAGTAGTACACTAGTCTCTACCTCTGTAGTAGTACACTAGTCTACCTCTGTAGTAGTACTGTAGTCTCTACCTCTGTAGTAGTACTGTAGTCTCTACCTCTGTAGTAGTACACTAGTCTACCTCTGTAGTAGTACACTAGTCTACCTCTGTAGTAGTACACTAGTCTACCTCTGTAGTAGTACTGTAGTATCTGAAATGCAGAGGAGGCTGCTGAGGGGAGGACGGCTCATAATAACGTCTGGAATGGAGTCTGTGGAACGGTATCAACCACATGGAAACCATGGAAACCATGTATTTAATACCATTCCACTCGTTCCGCTCCAGCCATTACCACAAGCCCATCCTCCCCAATTCACGTGCCACCAACCTCCTGTGCTGAAATCCCAGACAAGTGTATGCTGGGATGTTATTACTGTGAGGTGGCAGGTAGCCTAGTGGTTAGAGTGTAGGGACAGCAGGTAGCCTAGTGGTTAGAGTGTAGGGACGGCAGGTACCCTAGTGGTTAGAGTGTAGGGACGGCAGGTACCCTAGTGGTTAGAGTGTAGGGACGGCAGGTAGCCTAGTGGTTAGAGTGTAGGGGCGGCAGGTACCCTAGTGGTTAGAGTGTAGGGACGGCAGGTACCCTAGTGGTTAGAGTGTAGGGACGGCAGGTAGCCTAGTGGTTAGAGTGTAGGGACGGCAGGTAGCCTAGTGGTTAGAGTGTAGGGACGGCAGGTACCCTAGTGGTTAGAGTGTAGGGACGGCAGGTAGCCTAGTGGTTAGAGTGTAGGGACGGCAGGTAGCCTAGTGGTTAGAGTGTAGGGACGGCAGGTACCCTAGTGGTTAGAGTGTAGGGACGGCAGGTACCATAGTGGTTAGAGTGTAGGGACGGCAGGTACCCTAGTGGTTAGAGTGTAGGGACGGCAGGTACCCTAGTGGTTAGAGTGTAGGGACGGCAGGTACCCTAGTGGTTAGAGTGTAGGGACGGCAGGTACCCTAGTGGTTAGAGTGTAGGGACGGCAGGTACCATAGTGGTTAGAGTGTAGGGACGGCAGGTACCATAGTGGTTAGAGCATTGGCCCAGTAACCCAAAGGTTGCTGGATCAAATCCCTGAGCTGAAAAGATAAAAATATATATATATCTGTCATTTTACCCCTGAATAAGGCAGTTAACCCACTGTTCCCCTGAACAAGGCAGTTAACCCACTGTTCCCCTGAACAAGGCAGTTAACCCACTGTTCCCCTGAACAAGGCAGTTAACCCACTGTTCCCCTGAACAAGGCAGTTAACCCACTGTTCCCCAGAACAAGGCAGTTAACCCACTGTTCCCCTAAAAAAGGCAGTTAACCCACTGTTCCCCTGAACAAGGCAGTTAACCCACTGTTCCCCTAAAAAAAGGCAGTTAACCCACTGTTCCCCTAAAAAAAGGCAGTTAACCCACTGTTCCCCGGTAGGCCATCATTGTAAATAAGAATTAGTTCTTGCCTGGTTGCCTGACTTGCCCGGTTAAATAAAATGTTAAATACAATAGGCCTAGAAGACCAGTCAAGAAGCATAGCTTTTGTCCACTAGAGGGCACTGTTCTCCATCAGTTAAAAAAAACAAGCCTTTTCTCATGGACTTTTACTGAGTAGTGTTCAAATCAATATGTTGTGTTGTGATACTTAGAAACAGAAGACATGACAGGGCCGTTGTAACAGTTTTCTCACGTGTTTTATTTTATTCACAGAAATATAGAAAAGGACTTAGGTGAAGTACATCACTTTATACAAAATTTCACAGACTCTTCAAAACTCAGCCGGGCAACAGAAAACCACCGGCATTAAGAGGAAACCAGTCCGTCACGAGCCTCTTGATATGTGAACAAGTCTGCTGTGACTCGCCGGTGACACTGAGAACAACGGAGAATGACGTCAAATTTTCAAACTCGATAGGAAACACGTCACGTACTGAGGAATACTGTTGAAAAATACGATTTGAATTGTACCTGCTGTCGTCGCCATAACGACCACGCTAGACAGGACAGGAAGTACAGCATTTTCTAATTACAAAATGCTATTTCAATAACAACCTATTGTCGATTCAGCCTCCGGGGGGGACTACCACCAGACCATCTGAACCGTTCTAGGTCCCTCCCACGAGAGTTCACCAGCAGGTCGCACACACAACAAGGCAGCAAGACAACGTAGCACTAAGACCCCCAAACTACAGTCGTCAAGTCCCCCAAACTACGGTCATCAAGTCCCCTAAACTATGTTCATCAAGTCCCCCAAACTATGTTCATCAAGTCCCCTAAACTATGTTCATTAAGTCCCCTAAACTATGTTCATCAAGTCCCCTAAACTATGTTCATCAAGTCCCCTAAACTATGTTCATTAAGTCCCCTAAAAATATGTTCATCAAGTCCCCTAAACTATGTTCATCAAGTCCCCCAAACTATGTTCATCAAGTCCCCTAAACTATGTTCATCAAGTCCCCTAAACTATGTTCATCAAGTCCCCTAAACTATGTTCATCAAGTCCCCTAAACTATGTTCATCAAGTCCCCTAAACTATGTTCATCAAGTCCCCCAAACTATGTTCATCAAGTCCCCCAAACTATGTTCATCAAGTCCCCTAAACTATGTTCATCAAGTCCCCTAAACTATGTTCATCAAGTCCCCCAAACTACGTTCATCAAGTCCCCCAAACTACGTTCATCAAGTCCCCCAAACTATGTTCATCAAGTCCCCCAAACTATGTTCATCAAGTCCCCCAAACTACGGTCATCAAGTCCCCCAAACTACGGTCATCAAGTCCCCCAAACTATGTTCATCAAGTCCCCCAAACTATGTTCATCAAGTCCCCCAAACTATGTTCATCAAGTCCCCCAAACTATGTTCATCAAGTCCCCAAACTATGTTCATCAAGTCCCCCAAACTAAGGTCATCAAGTCCCCCAAACTACGGTCATCAAGTCCCCCAAACTATGTTCATCAAGTCCCCCAAAACTACAGTCATCAAGTCCCCCAAACTACGGTCATCAAGTCCCCCAAACTACGGTCATCAAGTCCCCCAAACTACGGTCATCAAGTCCCCCAAACTATGTTCATCAAGTCCCCTAAACTATGTTCATCAAGTCCCCCAAACTATGTTCATCAAGTCCCCCAAACTACGGTCATCAAGTCCCCCAAACTACGGTCATCAAGTCCCCCAAACTATGTTCATCAAGTCCCCTAAACTACGTTCATCAAGTCCCCTAAACTACGGTCATCAAGTCCCCCAAACTACGGTCATCAAGTCCCCCAAACTACGGTCATCAAGTCCCCCAAACTACGGTCATCAAGTCCCCCAAACTACGGTCATCAAGTCCCCCAAACTACGGTCATCAAGTCCCCCAAACTACGGTCATCAAGTCCCCCAAACTACGTTCATCAAGTCCCCCAAACTACGGTCATCAAGTCCCCCAAACTACGTTCATCAAGTCCCCCAAACTACGTTCATCAAGTCCCCCAAACTACGGTCATCAAGTCCCCCAAACTACGGTCATCAAGTCCCCCAAACTACGTTCATCAAGTCCCCCAAAACGGTCATCAAGTCCCCCAAACTACGGTCATCAAGTCCCCCAAACTACGGTCATCAAGTCCCCCAAAAGTCCCCCAAACTACGGTCATCAAGTCCCCCAAACTACGTTCATCAAGTCCCCCAAACTACGGTCATCAAGTCCCCCAAACTATGTTCATCAAGTCCCCTAAACTACGTTCATCAAGTCCCCCCGTTCAAAGTCCCCTAACTACGGTCATCAAGTCCCCCAAACTATGTTCATCAAGTCCCCCAAACTACGGTCGTCAAGTCCCCCAAACTACGGTCATCAAGTCCCCCAAACTATGTTCATCAAGTCCCCCAAACTACGGTCGTCAAGTCCCCCAAACTACGGTCATCAAGTCCCCCAAACTACAGTCGTCAAGTCCCCCAAACTACGGTCATCAAGTCCCCCAAACTACGGTCATCAAGTCCCCCAAACTATGTTCATCAAGTCCCCCAAACTATGTTCATCAAGTCCCCCAAACATCTCACAAAGAGGAAGTCCAGGACCAGGTTCAGGAAACACAACTGTAGCACATCAAACATCAGTCTTCAGGCTGCAACATCACATCAGATATTAGTCAAACCTAGAACAACCCTCCATCCCCTCGGGTTCTGTTGTTTTCATCCTGTAGCTTACAACTATAACTGCCATAGATGTTTACATCACCATCGCTTGGCTCTCAGACGGTTTGTCTTGTAGGCACTTGCCAGCGTATAGGGGCTCCTGAGTGGTGCAGCGGTCTAAGACACTGCCTCAGTGCAAGAGGCATCACTACAGTCCCTGGTTCGAATCCATGCTCCATCACATCTGACTGTGATCAGGAGTCCCATAGGGCGGCCCATAATTGGCCCAGCGTCGTCCAGGTTTGGCCTGAGTTAGGGCCGTCATTGTAAATAAGAATTTGTTCTAAACTGATTTGCCTAGTTAAATAAAGGTTAAAAAAAAATACAATATAGCACTTGTGTCTGTGTAAAATACCCAACTTATATTCTGCATTGTCCCCAAAACAACAGTCCATATACACCTGGAAGGAAAACATAGCCTGGTTCCTCTCTAGGTTTCTTCCTAGGTTTTGGCCTTTCTAGGGAGTCTTTCCTAGCCACCGTGCTTCTACACCTGCATTGCTTCCTGTTTGGGGTTTTAGGCTGGGTTTCTGTACAGCACTTTGAGATATCAGCTGATGTACGAAGGGCTATATAAATACATTTGATTTGATTATTATGCATTGAATTTGACTGGATGACAGGAGCAGCCTTCGATGTGAAAGTGTTGCCAGCTGCACCTTGTTGATATGTTAGGGGGAATGCTGAGCAGGCTTCTGCTAGTGGGATCAAGTTTTCCAGTCAATTCAGGAAGTATTGGAAATTCTCTTTAATGTTTTTGTTTTTAATAAGAGGGACAACTTGGAGTTAGAATTGGGTTTCTGAATGAACTGGCAATTCAAAAGGAATTGACCTCCAACCCTGATGTCATCACGGCCAATGAGACGGCCACAGTCGGCCACAGTCATATCAGGTCAAAGGTCCTTTGTGACTGACAGGCACTAAGATCTTTTGACACTAAGATAATATCCATCTCTCAAATAACACTAACACAGCCTTACCATTTTTTTTTTTTTTTTTGGCAAAGCTATAAGAGAAGAAACAGGGCTGTACTTGTAATTCCCCTTGGGGACAGTGGGGATATCTGGGACAGACTACAAGCAGCTTCACAAACATTAGAGATATGCTCAGGAGGGCCTGGGGAGGGAAATCATTTGCTTCACCTCTTGATCACTTAGCAGGGCGGTGACAGAGGCTTTGTTCTTATGGAACTGTGGGTAAGGGGGGCAGGAAGTGGTGTTCTTAGGGAACTGTGGGTAGGGGGGACAGGAAGTGGTGTTCTTAGGGAACTGTGGGTAGGGAGGACAGGGCGGTGTTCTTAGGGAACTGTGGGTAGGGGGGACAGGAAGTGGTGTTCTTAGGGAACTGTGGGTAGGGGGGACAGGAAGTGGTGTTCTTAGGGAACTGTGGGTAGGGAGGACAGGACGTGGTGTTCTTAGGGAACTGTGGGTAGGGAGGACAGGGCGGTGTTCTTAGGGAACTGTGGGTAGGGGGGACAGGAAGTGGTGTTCTTAGGGAACTGTGGGTAGGGAGGACAGGAAGTGGTGTTCTTAGGGAACTGTGGGTAGGGAGGACAGGAAGTGGTGTTCTTAGGGAACTGTGGGTAGGGGGGACAGGAAGTGGTGTTCTTAGGGAACTGTGGGTAGGGAGGACAGGGCGGTGTTCTTAGGGAACTGTGGGTAGGGGGGACAGGAAGTGGTGTTCTTAGGGAACTGTGGGTAGGGGGGACAGGAAGTGGTGTTCTTAGGGAACTGTGGGTAGGGAGGACAGGGAGGTGTTCTTAGGGAACTGTGGGTAGGGAGGACAGGAAGTGGTGTTCTTAGGGAACTGTGGGTAGGGAGGACAGGAAGTGGTGTTCTTAGGGAACTGTGGGTAGGGAGGACAGGGCGGTGTTATTAGGGATATATTTAAATGTCAGCTGATGATGAGGGTGGCCAAAGAGCCAACAGACTGGCATACAGTCTAATACGCTTCCTTGTCACATTGGAGAAACAGTACATCTCTTGGAAAACAAACAAGAAAGTGATCCATGTCCATCCACACACAGCACTCCCCAGCCATCCAATGGCCTTTCACCTATTGGGTCCAAATCCCTGCACTTCCTGTGTCTCAGCCAATGACAGTTCCTGGGTTTAGTTGTGCCCAGTCTCAGTAGAAGGAGTACTGGTTCTCCACAGCTCTGGTCCTGCGTGTTCCGTCTGTCTCCTGGTAGTCCTCCGAGGCACCACTAGAGGGATATAACAGACGTTCTGAGCTGTTGCTCCTGCTAACCAGCCCTCCTCCTTCTTCTCCTCCTCCTCCTCCGCTGCCTGGCTCACCACGGGAGAGGGAAGAAAGAGCGGTTGGTGAGGATGAGGAGCTGGAGGAGAGCTGAGTGTCGGAGGGGGGCCCTGCTGGCTGTGAGACCCCAGGGAGATGAAGGGTTGGCTGGGCTGGGTCAGTACGGCAGCCCTGGTCCCTGGGTGGGGTTGGGAGCTGAGGCACGGTCACATCTGTGTGAGAGCAATAGAGAGAGACGGGATATCTGTCTGTAAGAAAAGAGAAGTGTTTTTAGAGGCCTGATACAGTTAGTTTTATAAACTTATCTTTCATTACAACCTGTTGTATTTGGCGTATGTGACACATTTGATTGGATTTGATTTGACCTACGATCACCTCGCTTGGTGGGACGACGACAACATCAACAACAGCAGTGACACTGATAAAGACACGGCTGAATAAAGCCTTTTACACAGTGTGTCTGTGTAGACCCAGGGCCCGGGGGGAAACAGAGGGTCTCTTTGTGAGTGTTGGGCTGGAGCCTGGGCCTGTATGCAGAAACCAGTGTGGTATAATCACCCCCCCTCTGTCTCTTTGTCTCTTTGTCTCTCTCTCTCTCTCTCTCTCTGTCTCTCTCTCTCTCTCTCTCTCTCTCTCTCTCTCTCTCTCTCTCTCTCTCTCTCTCTCTGTCTCTCTCTCTCTCTGTCTCTCTCTCTCTCTGTCTCTCTCTCTCTCTGTCTCTCTCTCTCTCTCTCTCTGTCTCTCTCTGTCTCTCTCTCTCTCTCTCTGTCTCTCTCTCTCTCTCTCTCTCTCTCTCTCTCTCTCTCTACCTCTCTCTCTCTGTCTCTCTCTCTCTCTCTCTCTCTCTCTCTCTCTCTCTCTGTCTCTGTCTCTCTCTGTCTCTCTCTCTGTCTCTCTGTCTCTCTGTCTCTCTCTCTCTCTCTCTCTCTCTCTCTCTCTCTCTCTCTCTCTCTCTCTCTACCTCTCTCTCTCTCTGTCTTTCTCTCTCTCTCTCTCTCTCCCTCTCTCTCTATCTCCCCCTCTCTCTACCTCTCTCTCTCCCTGCCTCTCCCTGTCTCCCCCTGCCTCTCCCTGTCTCCCCCTCTCTCTACCTCTCTCTCTCCCTGCGTCTCCCTGTCTCACCCCTGCCTCTCCCTGTCTCTCCCCTGCCCCCCCTCTCTCTCTCTCTCTCCTTCTCTCTCTTCCTGACTCCCCCTGCCTCTCCCTGTCTCCCCCCCTCTCTCTCCCCTGCCCCCTCTCTCTCTCTACCTCTCTCTCTCCCCCTCTCTCCCCCTCTCTACCTCTCTCTCTCCCTGCCTCTCCCTGTCTCCCCCTGCCTCTCCCTGTCTCCCCCTGCCTCTCCCTGCCTCTCCCTGTCTCCCCCCTCTCTCTCTCTCTCCTCTCTCCTCTCTCCCTGTCTCCCCCTCTCTCTCTCTCCCCTGTCCCCCCCTCTCTACCTCTCACTCTCCCCCTCTCTCCTCCTCTCTCTACCTCTCTCTCTCCCTGCCTCTCCCTGTCTCCCCCATGCCTCTCCCTGTCTCCCCTGCCTCTCTCTCTCCCTCTCTCTCTTCCTGTCGCCCCCCTCTCCCTGCCTCTCCCTGTCGCCCCCCTCTCTCTCCCCCTCTCTCCTCCTCTCTCTACCTCTCTCTCTCCCTGCCTCTCCCTGTCTCCCCATGCCTCTCCCTGTCTCCCCTGCCTCTCCCTGCCTCTCCCTGTCCCCCCCTCTCTCTCCCTCGCTCTCTCCCTGTCTCCCCCTGCCTCTCCCTGTCTCCCCCTCTCTCTCCCCTCTCTCCTCCTCTCTCTACCTCTCTCTCTCCCTGCCTCTCCCTGTCTCCCCCATGCCTCTCCCTGTCTCCCCCTGTCTCTCCCTGCCTCTCCCTGTCTCCCCCCTCTCTCTCTCTCCCTCGCTCTCTTCCTGTCTCCCCCCTCTCTCTCTCTCCCTCTCTCTCTTCCTGTCTCTCCCTGCCTCTCCCTGTCTCCCCCTCTCTCTCTTCCTGTCTCCCCCTGCCTCTCCCTGCCTCTCCCTGTCTCCCCCCTCTCTCTCTCCCTCTCTCTCTTCCTGTCTCCCCCTGCCTCTCCCTGTCTCCCCCCTCTCTCTCTCCCTCTCTCTCTTCCTGTCTCCCCCCCTCTCTCTCCCTCTCTCTCTTCCTGTCTCCCCCTGCCTCTCCCTGCCTCTCCCTGTCTCCCCCTCTCTCTCTCCCTCTCTCTCTTCCTGTCTCCCCCTGCCTCTCCCTGTCTCCCCCCCTCTCTCTCTTCCTGTCTCCCCCTGCCTCTCCCTGTCTCTCCCCTGTCTCTCCTCTTGCACAGGAGGGCATTCTTCCCTTGCCAGGTGAGGGTGTGGGTAAGTTCACTGCGTTGGGGTAAGTTCACTGCGTTGGGGTAAGTTCACTGCGTTGGGGTAAGTTCACTGCGTTTCTGTGTTGGCTTCCTCATTTTATGGACTAACCCGTAGTTAAAACATTTAAGACTGAAGGAAAAACATCAATCTGTCTGTGAGGTCGTCCCACTCTCCAAGCGATTCACAGGACTTAAGCACCCAGCGATGTTGTTGTTGTTTACAGGCAGACGTTAGAGAGTTTGAGAGGCTGTCATCTTCAATAACAAGAGTCATGTTTAGGGGTGTGTGTTGTTTGGGCGTACCTGTGTGTGTGTGTGTGTGTGTGTGTGTGTGTGGTGTGTGATTTGGGCGTACCTGTGTGTGGTGTGTGTGTGTGTGTGTGTGTGTGTGTGTGTGTGTGTGTGGTGTGTGATTTGGGCGTACCTGTGTGTGTGGTGTGTGTGTGTGTGTGTGTGTGTGTGTGTGTGTGGTGTGTGGTTTGGGCGTACGTGTGTGTGTGTGTGTGTGTGTGTGTGTGTGGTGTGTTGTTTGGGCGTACCTGTGTGAGTGTGTGTGTGTGGTGTGTTGTTTGGGCGTACCTGTGTGTGTGTGTGTGTGTGTGTGTGTGTGTGTGTGTGGTGTGTGGTTTGGGCGTACGTGTGTGTGTGTGTGTGTGTGTGTGTGGTGTGTTGTTTGGGCGTACCTGTGGGGGTGTGTGTGGTTTGGGAGTACCTGTGGGGGTGTGTGGTTTGGGAGTACCTGTGGGTGTGTGTGTGTGGTTTGGGAGTACCTGTGGGGGTGTGTGTGTGTTGGGCGTACCTGTGGGGGTGTGTGTGTTGGGAGTACCTGTGGGTGTGTGTGTGTGGTTTGGGCGTACCTGTGGGGGTACCCTGTACTTGTACGTAGGAACGCAGTGTGATGTCAGCGGAGCCCCCTGACTCCAGAGGGATGGGGTGGGCATGGAAGTGCCTGAGCATATCTGACACGGTGTGGAACCACAGATGATGAACATGACACTGACCGTTACCATTCACCGACAGACGCAGGTGCTGGGGGGGCAGAGAGAGGAGGGGAGAGAGAGGGGGAGAGGGGGAAGAGAGAGAGGGGGAGGGGGAGGGAGAGGAGGAGAGAGAGGGGGAGGGGGAGGGAGGGCGGGCGGGAGGGGGAGAAAGAGGGAGAGGGAGGGGGAGAAAGAGGGAGAGGGAGGGGGAGAAAGAGGGAGAGGAGGGGGAGAAAGAGAGGGAGGGAGGGGGAGAGGGAGAAGAGAGGGAGGGAGGGGAGGGGGGAGGGAGGGGGAAAGAGGGAGGGAGGGAGGGAGGGGGGGGAGGAAGAGGGAGGGAGGGAGGGAGGAGAGAGAGAGAGGGAGGGGGAGAAAGAGGGAGGAAGGGGGAGAAAGAGGGAGGGAGGGGGAGAAAGAGGGAGAGGGAGGGGGAGGGAGGGTGAGAAAGAGGGGGAGGGGGGGGAGAGAGGGAGGGAGGGGGAGAGAGGGAGGGAGACAGGGAGGGGGAGGGAGGGAGGGAGGGAGGGAGGGGGAGAAAGAGGGAGGGAGGGAGGGGGAAAGAGGGAGGGAGGGAGGGGGAAAGAGGGAGGGAGAGAGAGGGAGGGAGGGGGAGAAAGGGAGGGTGAGAAAGAGGGAGGGAGGGGAGAAAGAGGGAGGGAGGGAGGGGGAAAGAGGGAGGGAGGGAGGGGGAAAGAGGGAGGGAGAGAGAGGGAGGGAGGGGGAGAAAGGGAGGGTGAGAAAGAGGGAGGGAGGGGGAGAAAGAGGGGAGAGAGGGAGGGATGGGGAGAGAGAGGGAGGGAGGGGGAGAAAGAGGGAGGGAGGGAGGGGGGGAGAGGGAAGAGGGAGAGGGGGAGGGATGGGGGAGAGAGGGAGGGAGGGGGAGAAAGAGGGAGAGAGGGAGGGATGGGGAGAGAGGGAGGGAGGGGGAGAAAGAGGGAGAGAGGGAGGGAGGGGGAGAGAGAGGGAGGGGAGAAAGAGGGAGGGAGGGGGAGAAAGAGGGAGGGAGGGGAGAGAGGGAGGGAGGGCGAGAAAGAGGGAGGGAGGGGGAGAAAGAGGGAGGGAGGGGGAGAGAGGGAGGGCGAGAAAGAGGGAGGGAGGGGGAGAAAGAGGGAGGGAGGGAGGGAGGGGAGAAAGGGAGAGAGGGAATTATGAGTAATATACACTGCAGGTCTGTTCGCGTACATCAAACATTAGGAACACCTCCCCTCAGAACACCTTCCTAATAATGAGTTGTCTCCTCCCTCAGAACACCTTCCTAATAATGAGTTGTCTCCTCCCTCAGAACACCTTCCTAATAATGAGTTGTCTCCTCCCCTCAGAACACCTTCCTAATAATGAGTTGTCTCCTCCCTCAGAACACCTTCCTAATAATGAGTTGTCTCCTCCCCTCAGAACACCTTCCTAATAATGAGTTGTCTCCTCCCTCAGAACACCTTCCTAATAATGAGTTGTCTCCTCCCTCAGAACACCTTCCTAATAATGAGTTGTCTCCTCCCTCAGAACACCTTCCTAATAATGAGTTGTCTCCTCCCCTCAGAACACCTTCCTAATAATGAGTTGTCTCCTCCCTCAGAACACCTTCCTAATAATGAGTTGTCTCCTCCTCAGAACACCTTCCTAATAATGAGTTGTCTCCTCCCTCAGAACACCTTCCTAATAATGAGTTGTCTCCTCCCTCAGAACACCTTCCTAATAATGAGTTGTCTCCTCCCTCAGAACACCTTCCTAATAATGAGTTGTCTCCTCCCTCAGAACACCTTCCTAATAATGAGTTGTCTCCTCAGAACCCTCAGAACACACCTTCCTAATAATGAGTTGTCTCCTCCCTCAGAACACCTTCCTAATAATGAGTTGTCTCCTCCCCTCAGAACACCTTCCTAATAATGAGTTGTCTCCTCAGAACCCTCAGAACACCTTCCTAATAATGAGTTGTCTCCTCCTAATAATGAGTTGTCTCCCCCTCAGAACACCTTCCTAATAATGAGTTGTCTCCTCCCTCAGAACACCTTCCTAATAATGAGTTGTCTCCTCCCTCAGAACACCTTCCTAATAATGAGTTGTCTCCTCCCTCAGAACACCTTCCTAATAATGAGTTGTCTCCTCCCCTCAGAACACCCCCTCAGTTGTCTCCTCCCCTCAGAACACCTTCCTAATAATGAGTTGTCTCCTCCCCTCAGAACACCTTCCTAATAATGAGTTGTCTCCTCCCCTCAGAACACCTTCCTAATAATGAGTTGTCTCCTCCCTCAGAACACCTTCCTAATAATGAGTTGTCTCCTCCCTCAGAACACCTTCCTAATAATGAGTTGTCTCCTCCCCTCAGAACACCTTCCTAATAATGAGTTGTCTCCTCCCTCAGAACACCTTCCTAATAATGAGTTGTCTCCTCCCCTCAGAACACCTTCCTAATAATGAGTTGTCTCCTCCCCTCAGAACACCTTCCTAATAATGAGTTGTCTCCTCCCTCAGAACACCTTCCTAATAATGAGTTGTCTCCTCCCTCAGAACACCTTCCTAATAATGAGTTGTCTCCTCCCTCAGAACACCTTCCTAATAATGAGTTGTCTCCTCCCTCAGAACACCTTCCTAATAATGAGTTGTCTCCTCCCTCAGAACACCTTCCTAAT
The DNA here is from genome assembly GCF_023373465.1 of Oncorhynchus keta. NCBI lineage: Eukaryota > Metazoa > Chordata > Actinopteri > Salmoniformes > Salmonidae > Oncorhynchus > Oncorhynchus keta. The sequence goes on from NC_068421.1 coordinate 8,451,396, forward strand.
AATGAGTTGTCTCCTCCCTCAGAACACCTTCCTAATAATGAGTTGTCTCCTCCCTCAGAACACCTTCCTAATAATGAGTTGTCTCCTCCCCTCAGAACACCTTCCTAATAATGAGTTGTCTCCTCCCCACAGAACACCTTCCTAATAATGAGTTGTCTCTCCCTCAGAACACCTTCCCTCCCTCAGAACACCTTCCTAATAATGAGTTGTCTCCTCCCTCAGAACACCTTCCTAATAATGAGTTGTCTCCTCCCTCAGAACACCTTCCTAATAATGAGTTGTCTCCTCCCCTCAGAACACCTTCCTAATAATGAGTTGTCTCCTCCCTCAGAACACCTTCCTAATAATGAGTTGTCTCCTCCCTCAGAACACCTTCCTAATAATGAGTTGTCTCCTCCCCTCAGAACACCTTCCTAATAATGAGTTGTCTCCTCCCTCAGAACACCTTCCTAATAATGAGTTGTCTCCTCCCCTCAGAACACCTTCCTAATAATGAGTTGTCTCCTCCCTCAGAACACCTTCCTAATAATGAGTTGTCTCCTCCCTCAGAACACCTTCCTAATAATGAGTTGTCTCCTCCCCTCAGAACACCTTCCTAATAATGAGTTGTCTCCTCCCCCAGAACACCTTCCTAATAATGAGTTGTCTCCTCCCCTCAGAACACCTTCCTAATAATGAGTTGTTGTCTCCTCCCTCAGAACACCTTCCTAATAATGAGTTGTCTCCTCCCCTCAGAACACCTTCCTAATAATGAGTTGTCTCCTCCCCTCAGAACACCTTCCTAATAATGAGTTGTCTCCTCCCTCAGAACACCTTCCTAATAATGAGTTGTCTCCTCCCCTCAGAACACCTTCCTAATAATGAGTTGTCTCCTCCCCTCAGAACACCTTCCTAATAATGAGTTGTCTCCTCCCTCAGAACACCTTCCTAATAATGAGTTGTCTCCTCCCTCAGAACACCTTCCTAATAATGAGTTGTCTCCTCCCTCAGAACACCTTCCTAATAATGAGTTGTCTCCTCCCCTCAGAACACCTTCCTAATAATGAGTTGTCTCCTCCCTCAGAACACCTTCCTAATAATGAGTTGTCTCCTCCCCTCAGAACACCTTCCTAATAATGAGTTGTCTCCTCCCCTCAGAACACCTTCCTAATAAT
>NC_068421.1:8457549-8470049 GCF_023373465.1 Oncorhynchus keta
GGGCATGGTAACAGACCTGCTGTCATCAGCCCCAGAGGGCATGGGAACAGACCTGACTGTCCTCAGCCCCAGAGGGCATGGTAACAGACCCTGTCATCAGCCCCAGAGGGCATGAAGGGAGAACAGACCTCTGTCTCAGACCCCAGAGGGCATGGTAACAGCCCTGACTGTCATCAGACCCCAGAGGGCATGGACTGAACAGACCTGCTGTCATCAGCCCCAGAGGGCATGGTAACAGACCTGACTCCCTGTCATCAGCCCCAGAGGGCAGAGTAACAGACCTGACTGACACCAGAGCAGAGGGCATGGTAACAGACCTGCTGTCATCAGCCCCAGAGGGCATGGTAACAGACCTGCTGTCCCAGAGGGCATGGTAACAGACCTGCTGCCCCAGAGGTCATGGTAACAGACCTGCTGTCATCAGCCCCAGAGGGCATGGTAACAGACCTGCTGTCATCAGCCCCAGAGGGCATGGTAACAGACCTGCTGTCATCAGCCCCAGAGGGCATGGTAACAGACCTGCTGTCATCAGCCCCAGAGGGCATGGGAACAGACCTGCTGTCATCAGCCCCAGAGGGCATGGTAACAGACCTGCTGTCATCAGCCCCAGAGGGCATGGGAACAGACCTGCTGTCCCAGAGGGCATGGGAACAGACCTGCTGTCATCAGCCCCAGAGGGCATGGGAACAGACCTGCTGTCATCAGCCTCAGAGGGCATGGGAACAGACCTGCTGTCCCAGAGGGCATGGTAACAGACCTGCTGTCATCAGCCCCAGAGGGCATGGGAACAGACCTGCTGTCCCAGAGGGCATGGGAACAGACCTGCTGTCCCAGAGGGCATGGGAACAGACCTGCTGTCATCAGCCCCAGAGGGCATGGGAACAGACCTGCTGTCATCAGCCCCAGAGGGCATGGGAACAGACCTGCTGTCCCAGAGGGCATGGTAACAGACCTGCTGTCATCAGCCCCAGAGGGCATGGGAACAGACCTGCTGTCCCAGAGGGCATGGTAACAGACCTGCTGTCATCAGCCTCAGAGGGCATGGGAACAGACCTGCTGTCATCAGCCCCAGAGGGCATGGGAACAGACCTGCTGTCCCAGAGGGCATGGTAACAGACCTGCTGTCATCAGCCTCAGAGGGCATGGGAACAGACCTGCTGTCATCAGCCCCAGAGGGCATGGGAACAGACCTGCTGTCATCAGCCCCAGAGGGCATGGGAACAGACCTGCTGTCATCAGCCCCAGAGGGCATGGTAACAGACCTGCTGTCATCAGCCCCAGAGGGCATGGTAACAGACCTGCTGTCATCAGCCTCAGAGGGCATGGTAACAGACCTGCTGTCATCAGCCCCAGAGGGCATGGGAACAGACCTGCTGTCATCAGCCCCAGAGGGCATGGGAACAGACCTGCTGTCATCAGCCCCAGAGGGCATGGGAACAGACCTGCTGTCATCAGCCCCAGAGGGCATGGTAACAGACCTGCTGTCATCAGCCCCAGAGGGCATGGTAACAGACCTGCTGTCATCAGCCCCAGAGGGCATGGTAACAGACCTGCTGTCATCAGCCCCAGAGGGCATGGTAACAGACCTGCTGTCATCAGCCCCAGAGGGCATGGGAACAGACCTGCTGTCCCAGAGGGCATGGTAACAGACCTGCTGTCATCAGCCCCAGAGGGCATGGGAACAGACCTGCTGTCCCAGAGGGCATGGGAACAGACCTGCTGTCCCAGAGGGCATGGGAACAGACCTGCTGTCATCAGCCCCAGAGGGCATGGTAACAGACCTGCTGTCATCAGCCCCAGAGGGCATGGGAACAGACCTGCTGTCATCAGCCCCAGAGGGCATGGGAACAGACCTGCTGTCATCAGCCCCAGAGGGCATGGGAACAGACCTGCTGTCATCAGCCCCAGAGGGCATGGGAACAGACCTGCTGTCCCAGAGGGCATGGGAACAGACCTGCTGTCATCAGCCCCAGAGGGCATGGTAACAGACCTGCTGTCATCAGCCTCAGAGGGCATGGGAACAGACCTGCTGTCCCAGAGGGCATGGGAACAGACCTGCTGTCATCAGCCCCAGAGGGCATGGGAACAGACCTGCTGTCCCAGAGGGCATGGGAACAGACCTGCTGTCATCAGCCCCAGAGGGCATGGTAACAGACCTGCTGTCATCAGCCTCAGAGGGCATGGGAACAGACCTGCTGTCATCAGCCCCAGAGGGCATGGGAACAGACCTGCTGCCCCAGAGGGCATGGGAACAGACCTGCTGTCATCAGCCCCAGAGGGCATGGTAACAGACCTGCTGTCCCAGAGGGCATGGGAACAGACCTGCTGTCATCAGCCCCAGAGGGCATGGGAACAGACCTGCTGTCATCAGCCCCAGAGGGCATGGTAACAGACCTGCTGTCATCAGCCCCAGAGGGCATGGGAACAGACCTGCTGTCATCAGCCCCAGAGGGCATGGGAACAGACCTGCTGTCATCAGCCCCAGAGGGCATGGGAACAGACCTGCTGTCATCAGCCCCAGAGGGCATGGTAACAGACCTGCTGTCATCAGCCCCAGAGGGCATGGTAACAGACCTGCTGTCATCAGCCCCAGAGGGCATGGTAACAGACCTGCTGTCCCAGAGGGCATGGTAACAGACCTGCTGTCCCAGAGGGCATGGGAACAGACCTGCTGTCCCAGAGGGCATGGTAACAGACCTGCTGTCATCAGCCCCAGAGGGCATGGGAACAGACCTGCTGTCATCAGCCCCAGAGGGCATGGGAACAGACCGGTCTGTCTGTTTCATGAAGGGGAGGAAGAAGAGATAGGCCGCCAGTAATTGGCTCACCTTGGCGTTGCCCTGTATGTGATTGGCTCACCTTGGCGTTGCCCTGTATGTGATTGGCTCACCTTGGCGTTGCCCTGTATGTGATTGGGTCACCTTGGCGTTGCCCTGTATGTGATTGGCTCACGTTGGCGTTGCCCTGTATGTGATTGGCTCACCTTGGCGTTGCCCTGCATGTGATTGGCTCACCTTAGCTTTGCCCTGGAAATTAAAGGTGAGGACGTACTCCCCCGGCCGCGTCTCGCTTTGGCGAATCACAAACAGCCCGTGGCTCCTAGCGCCGCCCGCCAGCACCAGTTGGGCCGCCCGTACGCGTGACAACGTCCCGTGGAACCATGGGTAGGTTGCCAGGCTGGGGTCAGCCTCCGCCTCGGTCGCTCCCTCACCTGAAACCCCTGAGGGAGGAGAAAAAAAGAGGTGAGATCACATGGTAAAGATGGACCACACCCCCTCTGACTTCTTCAAACTATATATTTGTATTATATATTTGTATGTTAATATAGAATAATGATACAACTACCATTGAACAGTTTGGGATCACTTAGAAATGTCCTTGTTTTCGAAAGAAAAGCTAATTTTTTTGTCCATTAAAATAACTTCAAATTGATCAGAAATACAGTGTAGACATTGTTGATGTTGTAAATGACTATTATAGCTGGAAAAGGCAGATTAGATATGTTATAGCTACATAATGGGTACAGAGGAACATTATCAGCAACCATCACTCCTGTGTTCCAATGGCACGTTGTGTTAGCTCATCCAAGTTTATCATTTTAAAAGGCTAATTGATCATTAGAAACCCATTTTGCAATTATGTTTGTGCGTTCGATTACAGGCTCAAAATGGCCCGAAATAAAGCACTTTCTTCTGAAACTCGTCAGTCTATTGTTGTTCAGAGAAATGAAGGCTATTCCATGTGAGAAATTGCCAAGAAACTGAACATCTCGTACAATGCTGTGTAATACTCCCTTCACAGAACAGCGCAAACTGGCTCTAACCAGAATAGAAAGAGGAGTGGGAGGCCCCGGTGCACAACTGAGCAAGAGGACAAGTACATTAGAGTGTCTAGTTTGAGAAACAGATGCCTCACAAGTCCTCAACTGGCAGCTTCATTAAATAGTACTCGCAAAACACCGGATGCTGGCCTTCTAGGCAGAGTTCCTCTGTCCAGTCTCAACGTCAACAGTGAAGAGGTGACTCCGGGATGCTGGCCTTCTAGGCAGAGTTCCTCTGTCCAGTCTCAACGTCAACAGTGAAGAGGAGACTCCGGGATGCTGGCCTTCTAGGCAGAGTTCCTCTGTCCAGTCTCAAAGTCAACAGTGAAGAGGAGACTCCGGGATGCTGGCCTTCTAGGCAGAGTTCCTCTGTCCAGTCTCAACGTCAACAGTGAAGAGGAGACTCCGGGATGCTGGCCTTCTAGGCAGAGTTCCTCTGTCCAGTCTCAACGTCAACAGTGAAGAGGAGACTCCGGGATGCTGGCCTTCTAGGCAGAGTTCCTCTGTCCAGTCTCAACGTCAACAGTGAAGAGGAGACTCCGGGATGCTGGCCTTCTAGGCAGAGTTCCTCTGTCCAGTCTCAACGTCAACAGTGAAGAGGAGACTCCGGGATGCTGGCCTTCTAGGCAGAGTTCCTCTGTCCAGTCTCAACGTCAACAGTGAAGAGGTGACTCCGGGATGCTGGCCTTCTAGGCAGAGTTCCTCTGTCCAGTCTCAACGTCAACAGTGAAGAGGTGACTCCGGGATGCTGGCCTTCTAGGCAGAGTTCCTCTGTCCAGTCTCAACGTCAACAGTGAAGAGGTGACTCCGGGATGCTGGCCTTCTAGGCAGAGTTCCTCTGTCCAGTGTCTGTGTTATTTTGCCCATCTTTAATCTTTCTTTTCTTTTTATTGGCCAGTCTGAGATATGGCTTTTTCTTTGCCACTCAAAGCAGACACTTTTATCCAGGGGTGAAAGTAGAATTCATTTCTTCCCGGTACAGGACCACCCACATGTTCTATGGCACTAATCGTAGAACTACACAAAGAGTCCCGATTAATTCAATAGGGTTTCAGTCGTAAAGATTTTGTCATTTAACTTTGTAAACGTTTTGTTGTGTCATAAACACAACCGGGTCATGATGTTTTCATCTGATGGTCAAACAATCACTTCAAAAAGGTCTCCTTTACTAGGTTATCAGTGTACGAGTCTCTTAACCAATAAGAAGTGTCCAACTGATTCCACGAAGAACCGAGTGTCGGGGGGGGTTCTCTCCTCCTTTGTCCCCTCACCTGGTTGTCAGGTCTTAATTGAAAAGGTAAAAACCACAACAAAAACCCGGTCTTTCTGTGGAATGTTGATATAGATTTTTAAAATGATTTGATCTTTATTTTACTAGGCAAGTCAGTTAAGAACAAATTCTTATTTTCAATGACGGTCTAGGAACTGCCTGTTCAGAACTAACGACAGATTTGTACCGGGGATTTGAACTTGCAACCTTCCAGTTACTAGTCCAACACTCTAACCACTAGGCTACCTGTCAGCTCGGGGATTTGAACTTGCAACCTTCCGGTTACTAGTCCAACACTCTAACCACTAGGCTACCTGTCAGCTCGGGATTTGAACTTGCAACCTTCCAGTTACTAGTCCAACACTCTAACCACTAGGCTACCTGTCAGCTCGGGGATTTGAACTTGCAACCTTCCGGTTACTAGTCCAACACTCTAACCACTAGGCTACCTGTCAGCTCGGGGATTTGAACTTGCAACCTTCCGGTTACTAGTCCAACACTCTAACCACTAGGCTACCCTACCGCCTCTACACTCTAACCACTAGGCCACCCTGCCACCTCTACACTCTAACCACGAGGCCACCCTGCCACCTCTACACTCTAACCACGAGGCCACCCTGCCACCTCTACACTCTAACCACTAGGCTACCCTGCCACTACACTCTAACCACTAGGCTACCCTGCCTCCTCTACACTCTAACCACTAGGCTACGTGCCTCCTCTACACTCTAACCACTAGGCTACCCTGCCTCCTCTACACTCTAACCACTAGGCTACCCTGCCGCCTCTACACTCTAACCACTAGGCCACCCTGCCTCCTCCACACTCTAACCACTAGGCTACCCTGCCGCCTCTACACTCTAACCACTAGGCCACCCTGCCTCCTCCACACTCTAACCACTAGGCTACCCTGCCGCCTCTACACTCTAACCACTAGGCACCCTGCCGCCTCTACACTCTAACCACTAGCTACCCTGCCGCCAACACTCTAACCACTAGGCTACCCTGCCCCTCTACACTCTAACCACTAGGCTACCCTGCCACCTCTACACTCTAACCACTAGGCTACCCTGCCACCTCTACACTCTAACCACTAGGCCACCCTGCCACCTCTACACTCTAACCACTAGGCCACCCTGCCACCTCTACACTCTAACCACTAGGCCACCCTGCCACCTCTACACTCTAACCACTAGGCACCCTGCCACCTCTACACTCTAACCACTAGGCCACCCTGCCACCTCTACACTCTAACCACTAGGCTACCCTGCCGCCTCTACACTCTAACCACTAGGCTACCCTGCCGCCTCTACACTCTAACCACTAGGCTACCCTGCCGCCTCTACACTCTAACCACTAGGCCACCCTGCCGCCTCTACACTCTAACCACTAGGCTACGCTGCCGCCTCTACACTCTAACCACTACGCCACCCTGCCACCTCTACACTCTAACCACTAGGCTACCCTGCCACCTCTACACTCTAACCACTAGGCTACCCTGCCACCTCTACACTCTAACCACTAGGCCACCCTGCCACCTCTACACTCTAACCACTACGCTACCCTGCCTCCTCTACACTCTAACCACTAGGCTACCCTGCCTCCACTACACTCTATCCACCAGGCTACCTGCCGCCTACACTCTAACCACTACGCTACCCTGCCGCCTCTACACTCTAACCACTAGGCTACCCTGCCACCTCTACACTCTAACCACTAGGCTACCCTACCACCTCTACACTCTAACCACTAGGCTACCCTACCACCTCTACACTCTAACCACTAGGCTACCCTGCCGCCCAGATTGAACTTGTCCACCGCAGTCCGACCGTGTCTCGATGTTGGCAACTCATCTCTGCCTTGGCCAAACGTCTATGCTTTGAAGAGTAGGCTATACCACTCGTTGTCAAGTCCATTTCGTCCGCGCCTCTGACAAGCGGTAATGATAACGGGGTGTAATGTCCGTTTTCTTGACATTTTGTTTTAATAATTGTGATAGGCTCAGGTGTTTACAGGTACGGCCTAAACACCTACTATTTATTTACATTCACACCTGGTTTTATCCAAAAACGACAGTCATACGTGCGTACAGTTGATGTTTCGGGCGGACCCGGGAATCGAACACACTATCCTGCCATTGCAAGCGCTCCCTACCAGCCGAGCCTACAGTTCCTCTTACCTGGGGCGGGGCTTTTCCCCTGGGCCTCTGGGCACTGGAGGAAACGCTCCAGGGGGACATGGGAAGGGTGCTGGGTGAAGGGTAGTTCTCTGCAGTGGACAGAGGGGGCGCTATACAGTGCTGCTGAGCCACAGGATCTGTCAGGGACACCTGGACACAAACAACAGAACATACTGTACGTAACACGACACAACATTACACGGCAGCCAGATTGACAGCACATCCATTTCCTCTCAAAAGGCAATGTGTGAGGTTAGGTTACGAGTGTGTGTGTGTGTGTGTGTGTGTGTTTGTTTGTCTCACCTTCTGACAGAAGCTCACAGCTGCAGGAGGCCACCATGGAGAACTCTTTAGACGCCTGGCCGTGGGGACATGACGCCAGCTCAATGTCATCTCCACTGTCCCTGTGCCACACACACACACACACACACACACACACACACACACACACACACACACACACACACACACACACACACACACACACACACACACACACACACACACACACACACACACACACACAATGTATGTCTGTTTATGGCCGTCCAGAAACACGCCGTGACTGAACAGACAAACTCACTGTACCAGAAGAACTCAGCGTGAAATAGTGTGAGAGAGAGGGGGGGGGGGGATCTGTCAAAAACTCTCTGTGAGCTGTTCCCTCCCTCCCTCCTCAGTGAATATTTATCCCTCCATTTACCCAGGGTCCATGCAGTCCTGGATGTCAGACACCCAGGAGTTTTTCTGCAGCGAGTCGATGGTCTCCAGGATATATTCACCTCCATTTTCCACCTGTGGAGAGAAAACACACCAAACCACAGAACAGTTACTGTTTGTGAGTCCAGAGGAGAGCCAGACAGACTTCTGAACACACTGCAAGAAAGAGAAGTAGGCAGAGAGTTTGGTTTTGTCGGGTCAGGTAGTCGTGTCTATAAGGTAGAGTTGTGAGAGAACAGAACAGGGAGAAGACAGGGTAATGTTGTGAGAGAACAGAACAGGGAGAAGACAGGGTAATGTTGTGAGAGGGAGAACAGGGAGAAGACAGGGTAATGTGAGAAAACAGAACAGGGAGAAGACAGGGTAATGTTGTGAGAAAACAGAACAGGGAGAAGACAGGGTAATGTTGTGAGAAAACAGAACAGGGAGAAGACAGGGTAATGTTGTGAGAAAACAGAACAGGGAGAAGACAGGGTAATGTTGTGAGAAAACAGAACAGGGAGAAGACAGGGTAATGTTGTGAGAAAACAGAACAGGGAAAAGACAGGGTAATGTTGTGAGAGAACAGAACAGGGAGAAGACAGGGTAATGTTGTGAGAAAACAGAACGGGGAGAAGACAGTGTAATGTTGTGAGAAAACAGAACGGGGAGAAGACAGGGTAATGTTGTGAGAAAACAGAACAGGGAGAAGACAGGGTAATGTTGTGAGAAAACAGAACAGGGAGAAGACAGGGTAGTGTTGTGAGAGAACAGAACAGGGAGAAGAAAGGGTAATGTTGTGAGAAAACAGAACAGGGAGAAGACAGGGTAATGTTGTGAGAGAACAGAACAGGGAGAAGACAGGGTAATGTTGTGAGAGAACAGAACAGGGAGAAGACAGGGTAATGTTGTGAGAGAACAGAACAGGGAGAAGACAGGGTAATGTTGTGAGAGAACAGAACAGGGAGAAGACAGGGTAATGTTGTGAGAGAACAGAACAGGGAGAAGACAGGGTAATGTTGTGAGAGAACAGAACAGGGAGAAGACAGGGTAATGTTGTGAGAGAACAGAACAGGGAGAAGACAGGGTAATGTTGTGAGAGGTAGAACAGGGAGAAGACAGGGTAATGTTGTGAGAGAACAGAACAGGGAGAAGACAGGGTAATGTTGTGAGAGAACAGTACAGAGAGATGACAGGGTAATGTTGTGAGAGAACAGAACAGGGAGAAGACAGGGTAATGTTGTGAGAGAACAGAACAGGGAGAAGACAGGGTAATGTTGTGAGAGAACAGAACAGAGAGAAGACAGGGTAATGTTGTGAGAGAACAGAACAGGGAGAAGACAGGGTAATGTTGTGAGAGAACAGTACAGAGAGAAGACAGGGTTGTGTTGTGAGAGAACAACAGGGAGAAGATAGGGTAATGTTGTGAGAGAACAGAACGGGGAGAAGACAGGGTAATGTTGTGAGAGAACAGAACGGGGAGAAGACAGGGTAATGTTGTGAGAGGTAGAACAGGCTGAAGACAGGGTAATGTTGTGAGAGGTAGAACAGGGAGAAGACAGGGTAATGTTGTGAGAGAACAGAACAGGGAGAAGACAGGGTAATGTTGTGAGAGGTAGAACAGGGAGAAGACAGGGTAATGTTGTGAGAGAACAGAACAGGGAGAAGACAGGGTAATGTTGTGAGAGGTAGAACAGGGAGAAGACTGGGTAATGCTGTGAGAGGTAGAACAGGGAGAAGACAGGGTAATGTTGTGAGAGATCAGAACAGGGAGAAGACATGGTAATGTTGTGAGAGGTAGAACAGGGAGAAGACAGGGTAATGTTGTGAGAGGTAGAACAGGGAGAAGACAGGGTAATGTTGTGAGAGATCAGAACAGGGAGAAGACATGGTAATGTTGTGAGAGGTAGAACAGGGAGAAGACAGGGTAATGTTGTGAGAGAACAGGGAGAAGACAGGGTAATGTTGTGAGAGGTAGAACAGGGAGAAGACAGGGTAATGTTGTGTTATGATGTCTTACCCTTACCTTCAGGACGAAGGTGTTGTCTCTGTCAGGCATCTCCAGGGGCATGGTGGTCCTCACCTCCACAATGGCAGACAGAGGGATGCTCACCTTGGGCTTTGATGACTGTTGGACACACACACACACACACACACACACACACACACACACACACACACACACACACACACACACACACACACACACACACACACACACACACACACACACACACACACACACACACACACACACACACACACACACACACACACACACACACACACACACACACACACACACACACACACACACACACACACACACACACACACACATCCCAATCCTTTTAGATTTCAATTAAAAAGTGCTCTGTATGTGTGTGTGTGTGTGTGTGTTTGTGTGTGTGTGTAGGTATTGTCGTAGAGGTTTATCAGTTGATCTGACTGCTCTTCATCTTCATCTCCCTGTATGACTGACTAGCTGTCCTGAGTCCTCCACTCAGCTCATCTCCCTGTAGGACTGACTAGCTGTCCTGAGTCCTCCACTCAGCTCATCTCCCTGTGTGACTGACTAGCTGTCCTGAGTCCTCCACTCCACTGAGCTCATCTCCCTGTATGACTGACTAGCTGTCCTGAGTCCTCCACTCAGCTCATCTCCCTGTATGACTGACTAGCTGTCCTGAGTCCTCCACTCAGCTCATCTCCCTGTGTGACTGACTAGCTGTCCTGAGTCCTCCACTCAGCTCATCTCCCTGTAGGACTGACTAGCTGTCCTGAGTCCTCCACTCAGCTCATCTCCCTGTAGGACTGACTAGCTGTCCTGATTCCTCCACTCAGCTCATCTCCCTGTGTGACTGACTAGCTGTCCTGCCTGCCTGCCTGCCTGCCTGTCTGCCTGTCTGTCTGTCTGTCTGTCTGTCTGTCTGTCTGTCTGTCTCTTCTGTCTCTTCTGTCTCTTCTGTCTCTTCTGTCTCCTCTGTCTCCTCTGTCTCTTCTGTCTCTGTCTCTTCTGTCTCCTCTGTCTCTCTCACAACCACAGACTCTTGTCTGATATTGTGTCTCTGACATTGCCTACTGTCTGTCTGTGTCTGTCTCTGTGTGTGTGTGTGTGTGTGTCTATCTGCCTGTGTGTCTATCTGCCTGTGTGTCTATCTGTCTGTCTGTCTGTCTGTCTGTCTGTCTGTCTGTCTGTCTGTCTGTCTGTCTGTTTGCTGGGAGATAGATGGTGTGCTGACGAGGCATGAAGCAGAGGCAGGGTATCCGGACAAGCCCAGGCAAGGCAGAAGTGAGACTTTATGACTCAGACATTCAGTCTCACTGACACTGTTGACTCTACTGGTTAGAGGGGCGGCAGGTAGCCTAGTGGTTAGAGGCAGGTAGCCTAGTGGTTAGAGGCAGGTAGCCTAGTGGTTAGAGGGGCGGCAGGTAGCCTACTGGTTAGAGGGGCGGCAGGTAGCCTAGTGGTTAGAGGCAGGTAGCCTAGTGGTTAGAGGCAGGTAGCCTAGTGGTTAGAGGAGGCAGGTAGCCTAGTGGTTAGAGGAGGCAGGTAGCCTAGTGGTTTGGAGGGGCGGCAGGTAGCTTAGTGGTTAGAGGCAGGTAGCCTAGTGGTTAGAGGGGTGGCAGGTAGCCTAGTGGTTAGAGGGGCGGCAGGTAGCCTAGTGGTTTAGAGGCAGGTAGCTTAGTGGTTAGAGGGGTGGCAGGTAGCCTAGTGGTTAGAGGGGCGGCAGGTAGCTTAGTGGTTAGAGGGGCGGCAGGTAGCCTAGTGGTTAGAGGGGCGGCAGGTAGCCTAGTGGTTTAGAGGGGCGGCAGGTAGCCTAGTGGTTAGAGGGGCGGCAGGTAGCCTAGTGGTTTAGAGGGGCGGCAGGTAGCCTAGTGGTTAGAGGGGCGGCAGGTAGCTTAGTGGTTTAGAGGGGCGGCAGGTAGCCTACTGGTTAGAGGGGCGGCAGGTAGCCTACTGGTTAGAGGGGCGGCAGGTAGCCTAGTGGTTAGAGGCAGGTAGCCTAGTGGTTAGAGGCAGGTAGCCTAGTGGTTAGAGGAGGCAGGTAGCCTAGTGGTTAGAGGAGGCAGGTAGCCTAGTGGTTTGGAGGGGCGGCAGGTAGCTTAGTGGTTAGAGGCAGGTAGCCTAGTGGTTAGAGGAGGCAGGTAGCCTAGTGGTTTAGAGGGGCGGCAGGTAGCTTAGTGGTTAGAGGCAGGTAGCCTAGTGGTTAGAGGAGGCAGGTAGCCTAGTGGTTTAGAGGGGCGGCAGGTAGCCTAGTGGTTAGAGGCAGGTAGCCTAGTGGTTAGAGGGGTGGCAGGTAGCCTAGTGGTTAGAGGGGCGGCAGGTAGCCTAGTGGTTTAGAGGCAGGTAGCTTAGTGGTTAGAGGGGTGGCAGGTAGCCTAGTGGTTAGAGGGGCGGCAGGTAGCTTAGTGGTTAGAGGGGCGGCAGGTAGCCTAGTGGTTAGAGGGGCGTCAGGTAGCCTAGTGGTTTAGAGGGGCGGCAGGTAGCCTAGTGGTTAGAGGGGCGGCAGGTAGCCTAGTGGTTTAGAGGG
>NC_068421.1:8475049-8532549 GCF_023373465.1 Oncorhynchus keta
GTAGTTGACCAAGGACATGACTAAAGTCAGACGGAATCTGGAGAAAATCATTTCCTTTATAAATATTTTTTTTTTTATCCTGCTGTGTTCATCGAATCAAAAATAAATCTGTATCCATTTATGTTTTGTAGCAGTGTTTGGTTTGGACTCGAGCGCAACAATCCAACTGAAGAGGAATTTAGAAAGATATAAAGAACTATCCATTTGTCAGCTAGAAATCTATAATTCCTCCTGCTCCTCCTGAGTTCTACCTCCCTCTTTTTCCTCTGCCTGTAGGCAGCCTGCATGAGTTGTTATCCCTGTAAATCAATGTGACAGTGGCCGCCTTGTTCCCGCTCTCTTAAGGAAGACACTCATCCCTCTCTCATCCTTCCATCTCTCTCTGCCTCACTGGGAGTATGACTCAGCCCTATCCCTCCCTCTTTCATCTCCCTCCCTCCCTAACTCTCTCCCTCCCTAACTCCCTCCCTCCTTCCCTCCCTCCCTATAACTCCCTCCCTCCCTCTTTCCTCTCTCCCTTCATCCCTCCCTCCAACCCTCCCTCCCTAACTTCCTCCTTCCCTCCCTAACTCCCTCCCTCCCACCCTCCTTCCCTAACTCCCTCCTTCCTTCCCTCCCTCCCTCTTTCCTCTCCCTCCCTTCCTCCCTCTCTCCCACCCTAACTCCCTCCCTCCCACCCTCCTTCCCTAACTCTCTCCCCTCCCTCCCTCCCTCCCTCCCTCCCTCCCTCCCTCCCTCCCTCCCTCCCTCCCTCCCTCTTTCCTCTCTCTCCCTCCCTCCCACCCTCCCAGGCCCAGGCTGAGCCACATCGGATCACAAACCCGTCTCTCCAGGTAGCCTAGCGGTTAAGCCCGTTTGGCCCAGTAACCGAAAGGTTCAAATCCACAGTCGTGGTCAAAAGCCCTTCTTTTTCAAGACCTCTGCAATCCGTCCTGGTACGCTGTCATTTAACTTCTGGGCCACATCCTGACTGATGGCAGCACGTTCTTGCATAATCAATGTTTGGACTTTGTCAAAATGTGTTGGTTTTTGTTTGTCCACCCGCCTCTTGAGGATTGACCACAAGTTCTCAATGGGATTAAGGTCTGGGGAGTTTCCTGGCCATGGACCCAAAATATCGATGTTTTGTTTCCCGAGCCACTTAGTTATCACTTATGGCAAGGTGCTCCATCATGCTGGAAACGGCATTGTTCGTCACCAAACTGTTCCTGGATGGTTGAGAGAAGTTCCTCTCGAAGGATGTGTTGGTACCATTCTTTATTCATGGCTGTGTTCTTAGGCAAGATTGTAAGTGAGCCCCACTCCCTTGGCTGAGAAGCAACCCCACACATGAATGGTCTCAGGATGCTTTACTGTTGGCATGACACAGGACTGATGCTAGCGCTCACCTTGTCTTCCCCGGACAAGCTTTTTTCCAGATGCCCCAATCAATCGAAAGGGGATTCATCTGAGAAAATGACTTTACCCCAGGCCTCAGTAGTCCAATCCCTGTACCCTTTGCAGAATATCAGTCTGTCTCTGATGTTTTTCCTGGAGAGAAGTGGCTTCTTTGCTGCCCTTCTTGACATGACACCAGGCCATCCTCCAAAAGTCTTCGCCTCACTGTGCGTGCAGATGCACTCACACCTGCCTCCTGCTATTCCTGAGCGAGCTCTGCACTGGTGGTGCCCCGATCCCGCAGCTGAATCAACTTTAGGAGACGGTCCTGGCGCTTGCTGGACTTTCTTGGGGGCGCCCTGAAGCCTTCTTCACAACAATTCAACCGCTCTCCTTGAAGTTCTTGATGATCCGATAAATGGTTGATTTAGGTGCAATCTTACTGGCAGCAATATCCTTGCCTGTGAAGCCCTTTTTGTGCAAAGCAATGATGACGGCATGTGCTTCCTTGCAGGTAACCATGGTTGACAGAGGAAGAACAATGATTCCAAGCATCACCCTCCTTTTGAAGCTTCCAGTCTATTATTTGAACTCAATCAGCATGACAGAGGGATCTCCAGCCTTGTCCTCGTCATCACTCATACCTGGGTTAACAAGAGAATCACTGACATGATGTCAGCTGGTCCTTTTGTGGCAGGGCTGAAATGCAGTGGAAATGTTTTTAGGGATTCAGTTCATTTGCATGGCAAAGAGGGACTTTGCAATTAATTGTAATTCATCTGATCACTCTTCATAACATTCTGAAGTATATGCATATTGCCATAATACAAACTGAGGCAGCAGACTTTGTGAAAATTTATATTTGTGTCATTCTCAAAACTTTTTGGCCACAACTGTAGTGTCCAAAACATCTTTCAAGCTGTCAGGAATTCCCTTGGCAGCAAGAACCTCTCGGTGGATGCTGCAGTGTACCCAATTGGCGTCGGGAGTCTCCCTGTCATGGATCTTGTGCCATCAGTACAGATACCAACATATCTTGACCACCAAAGTCCATTTGATGTCACAAAGCTGTCCAGTACTCTGGTCTGTACTGAGGGGGCTCTATGCAGACTGAAGGTAGAGGTCTGTACTGAGGGGGCTCTATGCAGACTGTAGGTAGAGGTCTGTACTGAGGGGGCTCTATACAGACTGAGGGGGCTCTATGCAGACTGTAGGTAGAGGTCTGTACTGAGGGGGCTCTATGCAGACTGAAGGTGGAGATTTTGAGATTTTGATTTCTCTCTCTCTCTCTCTCTCTCTCTCTCTCTCTCTCTCTCTCCATCCTCTCATCTCCCTCCACTCCTCCTACCTCCCCCTCTCCTCTCATCTCTCTCCTCTCCTCCTACCCCCTCTTCTCTCTCTCTCTCTCTCTCTCTCTCTCTCTCTCTCTCTCTCTCTCTCTCTCTCTCTCTCTCTCTCTCTCTCTCTCTCTCTCTCTCTCTCTCTCTACCCCCTCTCTCTCTCTCTCTCTCTCTCTCTCCCTCTACCCTCGCTCTCTCTCTCTACCTCTCTTTTTCTCTACCCTCTCTCTCTCTACCCTCTCGCTCTCTCTCTACCCTCTCTCTACCCCGTCTCTCTCTCTACCCCTCTCTCTCTCTCTCTCTCTCTCTCTCTCTCTCTCTCTCTCCCTCTACCTCTACCCTCGCTCTCTCTCTCTACCCTCTCTTTTTTCTCTACCCTCTCTCTCTAACCTCTCTTTTTTCTCTACCCTCTCTCGCTCTACCCTCTCTCTCGCTCTACCCTCTCTCGCTCTACCCTCTCTCGCTCTACCCTCTCTCTCGCTCTACTCTCTCTCTCTCTCTACCCTGTCTCTCGCTCTACTCTCTCTCTCTCTACCCTCTCTCTCTCTACCCTCTCTCACTCTCCTCCCCCTCCTCCTCCTCTCCTCACTGAAGCCCCGTGGTAGAGATCCAACTAAACTGAATTAAATCAGATCATATCAAGGACCTAGACTGAGCCCAGGGAAGGATAAGGAGACAAACTCCAAGTACATACAGCTGTTGGTGGGACCATCCATCTATCACCTTATTTCAAGATGTAAAAACATGTTTGTGATGCCGCCCGAGATGAAACCACATCTAGAGGAATGTCAGAGGATGTGGAGAGAAGGAGGAGGAGGGGGGGGGTAGGAGGAGAGGAGGGAGATGAGAGAGAGAGAGAGGGGGAGGTAGGAGGAGAGGAGGGAGATGAGAGAGGGGGAGGTAGGAGGAGAGGCGGGAGATGAGAGGAGAGAGGGGGAGGTAGGAGGAGAGGAGGGAGATGAGAGTGGGAGGTAGGAGGAGAGTAGAGAGATGAGAGAGAGGGGGAGGTAGGAAGAGAGGAGGAAGATGAGAGGAGAGAGAGAGGGGGAGGTAGGAGGAGAGGAGGGAGAGGAGAGAGATGGGGAGGTAGGAAGAGAGGAGAGAGAGAGAGAGAGAGGGGGAGGTAGGAGGAGAGGAGGGAGATGAGAGAGGGGAGGTAGGAAGAGAGGAGGGAGATGAGAGGAGAGAGAGAGAGAGAGGGGGAGGTAGGAGGAGAGGAGGGAGATAAGAGGAGAGAGAGAGAGGTAGGAGGAGAGGAGGGAGATGAGAGAGAGAGAGAGGGGGAGGTAGGAAGAGAAGATCACAAAATGAAAATCAGAAGACAGATTCATGTTGAGTGAAATCCCTCTGATCTCTTTGTCTGCTTCGCCTTCTCTTTCTACTCCTCCTTTCCTCTCTCTCCTCCTCCTCTCTACCCCTCCTCTATCTACTCCTCCTCTCCTCCTCCTCCTCTACACCACCCCTCTCTACCCCTCCTCTCTCTCTACTCCTCCTCTCCTCTTTCTACTCCTCTGCTCCCTCTCTCTCCTCCTCCTCCTCTTCCCTTCTCTCTCTACTCCTCTCCCCTCCTCTCTCTACCCCTCCTCCTCTCCCCTCCTCTCTCCACTCGTCCTCCTCTTCCCTCCTCTCTCTACTCCTCTCCCCTCCCTCTCTACTCATCTCTCTACCCCTCCTCCTTCTACCCCTCCTCCTCTCCTCATACCTCTCTTTCTCTCTCTCAGCCAAGTACATACAGCTGTTGGAGGAAGCATCTACCCTACCCTCTTTCAAGAGGGCCCGAGATAAAACCACATCTAGAAGAATGTCAGAGGATGTGGAGGGAAGGAGGAGGAGAGGAGGGAGATGAGAGGATGAGAGAGAGAGAGAGAGAGAGAGAGAGAGAGAGAGAGAGAGAGAGAGAGAGAGAGAGAGAGAGAGAGAGAGAGAGAGAGAGAGAGAGAGAGAGAGAGAGAGAGGGGAGGAGGAGGAGAGGAGGGAGATGAGAGAGGGGAGGTAGGAAGAGAGGAGGGAGATGAGAGGAGAGAGAGAGAGAGAGGGGGAGGTAGGAGGAGAGGAGGGAGATAAGAGGAGAGAGAGAGAGAGAGGTAGGAGGAGAGGAGGAGATGAGAGAGAGAGAGAGGGGAGGTAGGAAGAGAAGATCACAAAATGAAAATCAGAAGACAGATTCATGTTGAGTGAAATCCCTCTGATCTCTTTGTCTGCTTCGCCTTCTCTTTCTACTCCTCCTTTCCTCTCTCTCCTCCTCCTCTCTACCCCTCCTCTATCTACTCCTCCTCTCCTCCTCCTCTCTACACCACCCCTCTCTACCCCTCCTCTCTCTCTCCTCCTCTCCTCTTTCTACTCCTCTGCTCCTCTCTCTCTACTCCTCCTCCTCTTCCCTTCTCTCTCTACTCCTCTCCCCTCCTCTCTCTACCCCTCCTCCTCTCCCCTCCTCTCTCCACTCGTCCTCCTCTTCCCTCCTCTCTCTACTCCTCTCCCCTCCTCTCTCTACTCATCTCTCTACCCCTCCTCCTTCTACCCCTCCTCCTCTCCTCATACCTCTCTTTCTCTCTCTCAGCCAAGTACATACAGCTGTTGGAGGAAGCATCTACCCTACCCTCTTTCAAGAGGGCCCGAGATAAAACCACATCTAGAAGAATGTCAGAGGATGTGGAGGGAAGGAGGAGGAGAGGAGGGAGATGAGAGGATGAGAGAGAGAGAGAGAGAGAGAGAGAGAGAGAGAGAGAGAGAGAGAGAGAGAGAGAGAGAGAGAGAGAGAGAGAGAGAGAGGGGAGGTAGGAGGAGAGGAGGGAGATGAGAGAGGGGGAGGTAGGAAGAGAGGAGGGAGATGAGAGGAGAGAGAGAGAGAGAGGGGGAGGTAGGAGGAGAGGAGGGAGATAAGAGGAGAGAGAGAGAGAGGTAGGAGGAGAGGAGGGAGATGAGAGAGAGAGAGAGGGGGGAGGTAGGAAGAGAAGATCACAAAATGAAAATCAGAAGACAGATTCATGTTGAGTGAAATCCCTCTGATCTCTTTGTCTGCTTCGCCTTCTCTTTCTACTCCTCCTTTCCTCTCTCTCCTCCTCCTCTCTACCCCTCCTCTATCTACTCCTCCTCTCCTCCTCCTCTCTACACCACCCCTCTCTACCCCTCCTCTCTCTACTCCTCCTCTCCTCTTTCTACTCCTCTGCTCCTCTCTCTCTACTCCTCCTCCTCTTCCCTTCTCTCTCTACTCCTCTCCCCTCCTCTCTCCACTCGTCCTCCTCTTCCCTCCTCTCTCTACTCCTCTCCCCTCCTCTCTCTACTCATCTCTCTACCCCTCCTCCTTCTACCCCTCCTCCTCTCCTCATACCTCTCTTTCTCTCTCTCAGCCAAGTACATACAGCTGTTGGAGGAAGCATCTACCCTACCCTCTTTCAAGAGGGCCCGAGATAAAACCACATCTAGAAGAATGTCAGAGGATGTGGAGGGAAGGAGGAGGAGAGGAGGGAGATGAGAGGATGAGAGAGAGAGAGAGAGAGAGAGAGAGAGAGAGAGAGAGAGAGAGAGAGAGAGAGAGAGAGAGAGAGAGAGAGAGAAAGGGGGGGTAGGAGGAGAGGAGAGAGATGAGAGGAGAGGGGGAGGTAGGAGGAGTGGAGGGAGATGAGAGAGAGAGAGAGAGAGAGAGAGAGAGAGAGAGAGAGAGAGAGAGAGAGAGAGAGAGAGAGAGAGAGAGAGAGAGGGGGAGGTAGGAGGAGAGGAGGGAGATGAGAGAGGGGGAGGTAGGAAGAGAGGAGGGAGATGAGAGGAGAGAGAGAGAGAGAGGGGGAGGTAGGAGGAGAGGAGGGAGATGAGAGGAGAGAGAGAGAGAGAGGTAGGAGGAGAGGAGGGAGATGAGAGAGAGAGAGAGGGGGAGGTAGGAAGAGAAGATCACAAAATGAAAATCAGAAGACAGATTCATGTTGAGTGAAATCCCTCTGATCTCTTTGTCTGCTTCGCCTTCTCTTTCTACTCCTCCTTTCCTCTCTCTCCTCCTCCTCTCTACCCCTCCTCTATCTACTCCTCCTCTCCTCCTCCTCTCTACACCACCCCTCTCTACCCCTCCTCTCTCTACTCCTCCTCTCCTCTTTCTACTCCTCTGCTCCTCTCTCTCTACTCCTCCTCCTCTTCCCTTCTCTCTCTACTCCTCTCCCCTCCTCTCTCCACTCGTCCTCCTCTTCCCTCCTCTCTCTACTCCTCTCCCCTCCTCTCTCTACTCATCTCTCTACCCCTCCTCCTTCTACCCCTCCTCCTCTCCTCATACCTCTCTTTCTCTCTCTCAGCCAAGTACATACAGCTGTTGGAGGAAGCATCTACCCTACCCTCTTTCAAGAGGGCCTGAGATAAAACCACATCTAGAAGAATGTCAGAGGATGTGGAGGGAAGGAGGAGGAGAGGAGGGAGATGAGAGGGAGATGAGAGAGATGAGAGAGAGAGAGAGAGAGAGAGAGAGAGAGAGAGAGAGAGAGAGAGAGAGAGAGAGAGAGAGAGAGAGAGAGAGAGAGAGAGAGAGAGAGAGAGAAGAGAGGGAAAGGGGGGTAGGAGGAGAGGAGAGAGATGAGAGGAGAGGGGGAGGTAGGAGGAGTGGAGGGAGATGAGAGAGAGAGAGGGGAGGTAGGAGGAGAGGAGGGAGATGAGAGAGAGAGAGGGGAGGTAGGAGGAGTGGAGGGAGATGAGAGGAGAGGGGGAGGTAGGAGGAGTGGAGGGAGATGAGAGAGAGAGAGGGGAGGTAGGAGGAGAGGAGGGAGAGGATGAGAGAGAGAGGGGAGGTAAGAGGAGAGGAGGGAGATGAGACGATCAGACAGATTCATGTTAAGTGAAATCCCTCTTATTCCTCTCTGAAGGGAGGTAATCTCTAGATCATGTAGTGAAGGATGTGTGGCAGGATAGGTGAAACGATAAGCACTGTGTTAATGTCTACAGTCTCCCCACCAGAGATTAGAGCAGCCAGGACAGAAACACTCTTATTGAAGTATCAGCCACAGCAGGCAAGGTTACGCCTGACTCAGAGGTTTTAGTGAATGAGACTTTCGCCCACGCACACACACACATATACACACACACAAACACAGGCGCATGCGCATACGCATACGCACACACACACACACACACACACACACACACACACACACACACACACACACACACACACACACACACACACACACACACACACACACACACACACACACACACACACACACACACACACACACACACACACACACACACACACACACACACAGCTGAATGAGAGAGGCCTCCCATAAAGAGTTAATACATAGAGTTAACTAAAGTTCTCTAAATCACTAGTGTCTGTTTCAATTCAACAAACAATGTTCAGCATTAAACCAGTTTAATAGAACACATTGCAGTGTCGACATTGACGTCAACACAAAACCTAGGAAGTGCATGGTTCTCAACCCCTTCCATAGATTTACACAGTAATCATGATGACTTCCAACCTTCAAAAATTAAGGAGAGGCAGCAGAGACAGAGAGAGAGAGAGAGAGAGAGAGAGCTAGCTATACTAATGCAGCTAGCTAGTTTAGCCTACTCAAACAGAGGCTAAGGCTATCCAACAGAGAGAGATTATATGTTAGCTCGCTGGCTAAAGCTATCCAACAGAGAGGGATTATATGTTAGCTAGCTGGCTAAGGCTAACCAACAGAGAGGGATGATATGTTAGCTAGCTGGCTAAGGCTAACCAACAGAGAGAGATTATATGTTAGCTAGCTGGCTAAGGCTAACCAACAGAGAGGGATGATATGTTAGCTAGCTGGCTAAGGCTATCCAACTGAGAGGGATGATATGTTAGCTAGCTGGCTAAGGCTATCCAACTGAGAGGGATGATATGTTAGCTAGCTGGCTAAGTCTATCCAACAGAGAGGAATGATATGTTAGCTAGCTGGCTAAAGCTATCCAACAGAGAGGGATGATATGTTAGCTAGCTGGCTAAAGCTATCCAACAGAGAGGGATGATATGTTAGCTAGCTGGCTAAAGCTATCCAACAGAGAGGGATGATATGTTAGCTAGCTGGCTAAAGCTATCCAACAGAGAGGGATGATATGTTAGCTAGCTGGCTAAAGCTATCCAACAGAGAGGGATGATATGTTAGCTAGCTGGCTAAAGCTATCCAACAGAGAGGGATGATATGTTAGCTAGCTGGCTAAAGCTATCCAACAGAGAGGGATGATATGTTAGCTAGCTGGCTAAAGCTATCCAACAGAGAGGGATGATATGTTAGCTAGCTGGCTAAAGCTATCCAACAGAGAGGGATGATATGTTAGCTAGCTGGCTAAAGCTATCCAACAGAGAGGGATGATATGTTAGCTAGCTGGCTAAAGCTATCCAACTGCTTGCTGTACACTGTCCTGTGTGATTGTTGTGGGTTTACTAACACGTTAGGCACTAGAACTATGTTGACTATGACATTAGCTAATAGTGTGACAACGATGTAGGCTGTGTGTAACGGTTAGCGGTTATGGTATGACGATTTGGTTTGGAAAGGTTTTGTCGCCTGGTGACAGACAACTGTTGTGTTGTGCACTGAAGTCCACAGAGGAGGAGAGCGCGTAAACGCGAGAAGTAATTCTACAAGGAGCAAAATGATCATGCTGTTCGTATGTGGCTGCTATGAAAGTGAACTGTGTTTGTGCGCAAGTGACCAGGGGGTCCCACCGATTCTGTTGAAAAACATTTCTTCAATGGGAAGCAAACGGAACGAAACGGGGATAAACCTACCTGAATATGTCCAATTGAAAGTCCCGATTGCAACGGTTTGGAACTAATGATTCCACCCGAGATCAGATGGATGAAGGGCGCTATTGAATGTGTCACTTGTCTGTCACACTCATCGTAAACTGTCATTCATAGGCTAGGTGGTAGCAACCTCACGATGGGTAGAGGGAACATTCTAGCATCATGAAAGTAGCCTAAACCTATCGATGTTACATTGAGCTGGGTGAATATGAATGACAGTAACCTAAAACTGTCACTGTTACATTGAACTGGGTGACTGGAATATGAATGACAGTAACCTAAACCTGTCACTGATACATTGAACTGGGTGAATATGAATGACAGTAACCTAAACCTGTCACTGTTACATTGAACTGGGTGAATATGAATGACAGTAACCTAAACCTGTCACTGTTACATTGAACTGGGTGAATATGAATGACAGTCATCCATTGTGCTGTAATAGAAACAAGGCCGTGGTAATTAAAAAACAAAATAATCGTCCTCCCTCATCGTAAACGTCACCAACCACCACTGCTTTAGACGTACTCTTAAAAGTTGTAATAGTCGAATGTACAAGGTACAATTTCTAATACGGGCAGTACATCATCAGTTCCTCTTGTCATTGTCTAACTTAGAGAGATCATTTATAACCTGTCAGAAATGTCCAGATTAACTATCCCAATGTACAAGGTACAATTTCTAATACGGGCACGAGAAGGACCGTGTTCATTAACAATATATTAAAACATCAGTCCACCCTCGTGTTAAACAGCACTGACCACCACTGTTGTGTGCAGTGGCTGGGAGGCAGTCTGATATCCGGGTGGTTCAGCTTTCCACACATTCAGCAAAAAAAAACAAAAAAACAGAACGCTGAACATGACGAGGAGCATTTCTCAAGATCATGTCCTTCCGTTAAGAAGAGGATACGTGCCTTTCTAAAGGAGATACTGGATAGACTGTACACACACACACGCACGCACGCACGCACGCACCCACACACACACACACACACACACACACACACACACACACACACGCACGCACGCACGCACGCACGCACGCACACACACACACACACACACACACACACACACACAGTCAGCATGAAACTCAAGCCAGAGAAGCTTGTAGAGGAAGTGGAAGCAGTGGGTTTGAGGTCTGGAGCCCAGAGGGTCCCTAGATACTACACTACTGAACACGGAGGGTCCCTAGATACTACACTACTGAACACGGAGGGTCCCTAGATACTACACTACTGAACACGGAGGGTCCCTAGATACTACACTACAGAACACGGAGGGTCCCTAGATACTACACTACAGAACACGGAGGGTCCCTAGATACTACACTACAGAACACGGAGGGTCCCTAGATACTACTACAGAACACGGAGGGTCCCTAGAACACGGAGGGTCCCTAGATACTACACTACAGAACACGGAGGGTCCCTAGACAGAACACGGAGGGTCCCTAGATACTACACTACAGAACACGGAGGGTCCCTAGATACTACACTACAGAACACGGAGGGTCCCTAGATACTACACTACAGAACACGGAGGGTCCCTAGATACTACACTACAGAACACGGAGGGTCCCTAGATACTACACTACTGAACACGGAGGGTCCCTAGATACTACAATACTGAACACGGAGGGTCCCTAGATACTACAATACTGAACACCGAGGGTCCCTAGATACTACACTACAGAACACGGAGGGTCCCTAGATACTACACTACAGAACACGGAGGGTCCCTAGATACTACACTAGACACTACACTAGATACTACAATACTGAGGGTCCCTAGATACTACACTACTGAACACGGAGGGTCCCTAGATACTACAATACTGAACACGGGGGTCCCTAGATACTACACTACTGAACACGGAGGGTCCCTAGATACTACAATACTGAACACGGAGGGTCCCTAGATACTACACTACTGAACACGGAGGGTCCCTAGATACTACACTACAGAACACGGAGGGTCCCTAGATACTACACTACAGAACACGGAGGGTCCCTAGATACTACACTACTGAACACGGAGGGTCCCTAGATACTACAATACTGAACAAGGAGGGTCCCTAGATACTGCAATACTGAACAAGGAGGGTCCCTAGATACTACAATACTGAACACGGAGGGTCCCTAGATACTACAATACTGAACACCGAGGGTCCCTAGATACTACAATACTGAACACCGAGGGTCCCTAGATACTACAATACAATGTGTACACAGTACCAATCAAAAGTTTGAACACACCTACTCATCAAATCAAATCAAATCCAATGTTATTTGTCACATACACATGGTTAGCAGATGTTAATGCGAGTGTAGCGAAATGCTTGTGCTTCTAGTTCCGACAATGCAGTAATAACCAACAAGTAATCTAACTAACAATTCCAAAACTACTGTCTTATACACAGTGTAAGGGGATAAAGAATATGTACATAAGGATATATGAATGAGTGATGGTACAGAGCAGCATAGGCAAGATACAGTAGATGGTATCGAGTACAGTATATAGATATGAGATGAGTATGTAAACAAAGTGGCATAGTTAAAGTGGCTAGTGATACATGTATTACATAAGGATGCAGTAGATGATATAGAGTACAGTATATACGTATGCATATGAGATAAATAATGTAGGGTATGTAAACATTATATTAGGTAGCATTGTTTAAAGTGGCTAGTGATATATTTTACATCATTTCCCATCAATTCCCATTATTAAAGTGGCTGGAGTTGGGTCAGTGTCAATGACAGTGTGTTGGCAGCAGCCACTCAATGTTAGTGGTGGCTGTTTAACAGTCTGATGGCCTTGAGATAGAAGCTGTTTTTCAGTCTCTCGGTCCCCAGCTTTGATGCACCTGTACTGACCTCGCCTTCTGGATGATAGCGGGGTGAACAGGCAGTGGCTCGGGTGGTTGATGTCCTTGATGATCTTTATGGCCTTCCTGTAACAACGGGTGGTGTAGGTGTCCTGGAGGGCAGGTAGTTTGCCCCCGGTGATGCGTTGTGCAGACCTCACTACCCTCTGGAGAGCCTTACGGTTGTGGGCGGAGCAGTTGCCGTACCAGGCGGTGATACATCCCGACAGGATGCTCTCGATTGTGCATCTGTAGAAGTTTGTGAGTGCTTTTGGTGACAAGCCAAGTTTCTTCAGCCTCCTGAGGTTGAAGAGGCGCTGCTGCGCCTTCTTCACGATGCTGTCTGTGTGAGTGGACCAATTCAGTTTGTCTGTGATGTGTATGCCGAGGAACTTAAAACTTACTACCCTCTCCACTACTGTTCCATCGATGTGGATAGGGGGGTGTTCCCTCTGCTGTTTCCTGAAGTCCACAATCATCTCCTTAGTTTTGTTGACGTTGAGTGTGAGGTTATTTTCCTGACACCACACTCCGAGGGCCCTCACCTCCTCCCTGTAGGCCGTCTCGTCGTTGTTGGTAATCAAGCCTACCACTGTTGTGTCGTCCGCAAACGTGATGATTGAGTTGGAGGCCATGCAGTCATGGGTGAACAGGGAGTACAGGAGAGGGCTCAGAACGCACCCTTGTGCGGCCCCAGTGTTGAGGATAAGTGGAGTGGAGATGTTGTTGCCTACCCTCACCACCTGGGGGCGTCCCGTCAGGAAGTCCAGTACCCAGTTGCACAGGGCGGGGTCGAGACCCAGGGTCTCGAGCTTGATGACGAGCTTGGAGGGCACTATGGTGTTGAATGCCGAGCTGTAGTCGATGAACAGCATTCTCACATAGGTATTCCTCTTGTCCAGGTGGGTTAGGGCAGTGTGCAGTGTGGTTGAGATTGCATCGTCTGTGGACCTATTTGGGCGGTAAGCAAATTGGAGTGGGTCTAGGGTGTCAGGTAGGGTGGAGGTGATATGGTCCTTGACTAGTCTCTCAAAGCACTTCATGATGACGGAAGTGAGTGCTACGGGGCGGTAGTCGTTAAGCTCAGTTACCTTAGCTTTCTTGGGAACAGGAACAATGGTGGCCCTCTTGAAGCATGTGGGAACAGCAGACTGGTAAAGGGATTGATTGAATAAGGGTTTTTCTTTATTTTTACCATTTTCTACATTGTAGAATAATAGTGAAGACATCAAAACTACGAAATAGCACATATGGAATCATGTGGTAACCAAAAAGGTGTTAAACAAATCAACATATATTTTATTTTTGAGGTTCATCAAAGTAGCCACCCGTTGCCGTGCAGCTTTGCACACTCTTGGCATTCTCTCAACCAGCTTCATGAGGTAGTCACCTGGAATGACTGTCAGTGATTTATTTAGAATTCAAGGCACACTTAACCAGCATGGCTACCACAGCATTCTGCAGCGATACACCATCCCATCTGGTTTGCGCATAGTTATGAGATGAGGCGAGAGAAAAAGAAAGGTTGTGAGATGAGAGAGAGAAAGAGAGCGGGGTGGTGAGACGAGACAGAAAGAGAGAGGGGTTGTGAGATGAGACAGAAAGAGAGAGGGGTTGTGAGATGAGAGAGAGAAAGAGAGGGGTTGTGAGATGAGAGAGAGAGAGAGAGGGGTTGTGAGATGAGAGAAAGAAAGAGAGAGGGGTTGTGAGATGAGAGAGAGAAAGAGAGAGGGGTTGTGAGATGAGACAGAGAAAGAGAGAGGGTTTGTGAGATGAGAGAGGGGTGGTGAGATGAGAGAGACAGAAAGAGAGAGGGGTTGTGAGATGAGACAGAAAGAGAGAGGGGTTGTGAATATGGAAAGAGAGAGGGGTGGTGAGATGAGAGAGAAAGAGAGAGGGGTTGTGAGACCTGATGGAAAGAGAGAGGGGTGGTGAGATGAGAGAGAGAAAGAGAGAGGGGTTGTGAACCTGATGGAAAGAGAGAGGGGTTGTGAATGATGGAAAAGAGAGGGGTGGTGAGATGAGAGAGACAGAAAGAGAGAGGGGTGGTGAGATGAGAGAGACAGAAAGAGAGAGGGGTTGTGAACCTATGGAAAGAGAAGAGAAAAGAGAAGAAGTGGTCATGTGTTTGCTCCATGGCCCAGCTGCTAAAACAATGTGTGTGTGTGTGTGTGTGTGTGTGTGTGTGTGTGTGTGTGTGTGTGTGTGTGTGTGTGTGTGTGTGTGTGTGTGTGTGTGTGTGTGTGTGTGTGTGTGTGTGTGTGTGTGTGTGTGTGTGTAGATGAGTAAGTACATATGTAGGTGGAGAGGCCACCGGGGACACAGAGGGGAAAACAGGCCCACTCCAGGACCTTGGGGCTAGGGATCCTTAATCCACCTTGAACAGCAGCTCCTGACACACACACACACACACACACACACACACACACACACACACACTATGCAAACACACTATGCAAACACACGCACACTCTATGCAAACACACGTACACACACACACACACACACAATACACTTTTCCACAGACTAGACCCTCGAGCCTTCCCCGAAGACCCTACACAATGGACAATGGACACAATGGAAGAGACTAAAGGAACCCTACTGCACCATTCACTGCACCATTCACTGCACCATTCACTGCACCATTCAGTCACCATTTACAGCACCATAAAGGGATCATTCAGTCACCATCTCTCTCTCTCTCTGCCCCCCACCCCTACCTCTCTCTGCCTCCCTCACCCTCTCTATACCCTCCCACCCCTCCCTCTCTCTCCCCACCCCTCCACCTCCCAGGAGGATATGGCTGATATCTCTGTCAGGTGGTTTAAGTTCAGCAACGGTAGATGTGTGTGTGTGTGTGTGTGTGTGTGTGTGGTGTGTGTGTGTGTGTGTGTGTGTGTGTGTGTGTGTGTGTGTGTGTGTGTGTGTGTGTGTGTGTGTGTGTTCATAAGGTGGTTTTAGTATGGTAACAGTAACTGACCCAGGAGATATGGACAGGAAAGAGACGAGGAGCAGGAGGCGCAGAGAGGAGCAGAGAGGCGTAGAGAGGAGCAGAAAGGAGCAGAGAGGTGCAGAGAGGCGCAGAGAGGAGCAGAGAGGAGCAGAGAGGTGCAGAGAGGCGCAGAGAGGAGCAGAGAGGAGCAGAGAGGTGCAGAGAGGCGCAGAGAGGAGCAGAGAGGTACAGAGAGGAGCAGAGAGGCGCAGAGAGGAGCAGAGAGGAGCAGAGAGGAGCAGAGAGGTACAGAGAGGAGCAGAGAGGAGCAGAGAGGTGCAGAGAGGAGCAGAGAGGTACAGAGAGGAGCAGAGAGGAGCAGAGAGGAGCAGAGAGGAGCAGAGAGGAGCAGAGAGGAGCAGAGAGGCGCAGAGAGGAGCAGAGAGGTGCAGAGAGGAGCAGAGAGGCGCAGAGAGGAGCAGAAAGGAGCAGAGAGGCGCAGAGAGGAGCAGAGAGGCGCAGAGAGGAGCAGAGAGGCGCAGAAAGAAGCAGAGAGGAGCAGAGAGGCGCAGAGAGGAGCAGAGAGGAGCAGGAGGCGCAAAGAGGAGCAGAGAGGAGCAGAGAGGTGCAGAGCGGCGCAGAGAGGCGCAGAGAGGAGCAGAGAGGAGCAGAGAGGAGCAGAGAGGCGCAGAGAGGAGCAGAGAGGAGCAGAGAGGCGCAGAGAGGAGCAGAGAGGCGCAGAGAGGAGCAGAGAGGCGCAGAGAGGAGCAGAGAGGCGCAGAGAGGAGCAGAGAGGCGCAGAGAGGAGCAGAGAGGAGCAGAGAGGCGCAGAGAGGCGCAGAGAGGAGCAGAGAGGTGCAGAGCGGCGCAGAGAGGCGCAGAGAGGAGCAGAGAGGAGCAGAGAGGAGCAGAGAGTAGCAGAGAGGCGCAGAGAGGCGCAGAGAGGAGCAGAAAGGCACAGAGAGGAGCAGAGAGGCGCAGAGAGGAGCAGAGAGGCGCAGAAAGGCACAGAGAGGCGCAGAGAGTAGCAGAGAGTAGCAGAGAGGCGCAGAGAGGAGCAGAAAGGCACAGAGAGGAGCAGAGAGGAGCAGAGAGGTGCAGAGCGGCGCAGAGAGGAGCAGAGAGGAGCAGAGAGGCGCAGAGAGGCGCAGAGAGGAGCAGAGGAGCAGAGAGGCGCAGAGAGGCGCAGAGAGGAGCAGGAGGCGCAGAGAGGAGCAGAGAGTTAAGCAGATTGAGAGGCGCAGAGAGAGCAGAGAGCAGTGATAGGAGCAGAGAGGAGCAGAGAGGAGCAGAAAGGCACAGAGAGGAGCAGACAGCAGCAGGAGGCGCACAGAGGCGCAGAGACACAGAGAGGCGCAGAGAGGAGCAGAAAGGCACAGAGAGGAGCAGAGATGAGCAGGAGGCGCAGAGACGAGCAGAGAGGAGCAGGAGGCGCAGACAGGCAACTCCGACCTGTTAAACACATTGACCAGGAGACGTGTGAGCAGTGATATGATCCAGTCCTCTAAGGAGATGTTCTGTTCAGTACATCATGTTGATTAATACAACAGCACTATTTTAGCTGCTCACACACACACACACACACCACACACACACACACACACACACACACACACACACCACACACACACACACACACACACACACACACACACACACACACACACACACACACACACACACACGCGCACGCACGCACGCACGCACGCACACACACACCACATACACACACGCACATACGCACGCACACGCACACTCACACAAACATGAGCAGCGCACACACCAGACACATAAGTGACAGGCCGCACACACACACACCACATACACACACACACACGCACATACGCACGCACGCACGCGCACACACACACAAACACAGGAAATGACTGCTGGGATGAGCAGGAAATGACACAACCAGACACATAAGAAACATGACAGGCCGACACAGACACATCACAGTTCACACACAGGCCTACAAGGGTAGAATGTAACCACACAGGCCTACAAGGGTAGAATGTAACCACACAGGCCTACAAGGGGAGAATGTAACCACACAGGCCTACAAGGGTAGAATGTAACCACACAGACCTACAAGGGTAGAATGTAACCACACAGGCCTACAAGGGTAGAATGTAACCACACAGGCCTACAAGGGTAGAATGTAACCACACAGACCTACAAGGGTAGAATGTAACCACACAGACCTACAAGGGTAGAATGTAACCACACAGGCCTACAAGGGTAGAATGTAACCACACAGACCTACAAGGGTAGAATGTAACCACACAGACCTACAAGGGTAGAATGTAACCACACAGACCTACAAGGGTAGAATGTAACCACACAGACCTACAAGGGTAGAATGTAACCACACAGGCCTACAAGGGTAGAATGTAACCACACAGGCCTACAAGGGTAGAATGTAACCACACAGGCCTACAAGGGTAGAATGTAACCACACAGACCTACAAGGGTAGAATGTAACCACACAGACCTACAAGGGTAGAATGTAACCACACAGGCCTACAAGGGTAGAATGTAACCACACAGACCTACAAGGGTAGAATGTAACCACACAGACCTACAAGGGTAGAATGTAACCACACAGACCTACAAGGGTAGAATGTAACCACACAGACCTACAAGGGTAGAATGTAACCACACAGGCCTACAAGGGTAGAATGTAACCACACAGGCCTACAAGGGTAGAATGTAACCACACAGACCTACAAGGGTAGAATGTAACCACACAGACCTACAAGGGTAGAATGTAACCACACAGACCTACAAGGGTAGAATGTAACCACACAGACCTACAAGGGTAGAATGTAACCACACAGACCTACAAGGGTAGAATGTAACCACACAGGCCTACAAGGGTAGAATGTAACCACACAGGCCTACAAGGGTAGAATGTAACCACACAGACCTACAAGGGTAGAATGTAACCACACATAAATAGATCCAGAAGTCATTGGTTTCCTCTGTGAATTAGGGTAAGTGTATGTATTAGGGTACACGTTTTAGGGTAAGTGTACATATTAGGGTACATGTTTTAGGGTAAGTGTACGTATTAGGGTACATGTTTGAGGGTAAGTGTACGTTTTAGGGTAAGTGTACGTTTTAAAACCACCAAAATCTAAGTTTAGACATTTCTAACATGTACTGCCCCTAATGTCTGTAAGAAAAGTTAAAATGAAAGATACATTTTTCATGTAAAGTTGTATGACTTAAATTAAAAATGTTAATTGAATATTAGAGATATCAACACACTATTCTCATGTCTTTCAATGCACACTGGGCTTAACAGGAGCACATTGGGGCTTAACAGGAGCACATTGGGGCTTAACAGGAGCACACCGGGGCTTAACAGGAGCACATTGGGGCTTAACAGGAGCACATTGGGGCTTAACAGGAGCACACCGGGGCTTAACAGGAGCACATTGGGGCTTAACAGGAGCACATTGGGGCTTAACAGGAGCACATTGGGGCTTAACAGGAGCACACCGGGGCTTAACAGGAGCACATTGGGGCTTAACAGGAGCACACCGGGGCTTAACAGGAGCACATTGGGGCTTAACAGGAGCACACCGGGGCTTAACAGGAGCACATTGGGGCTTAACAGGAGCACACTGGGGCTTAACAGGAGCACATTGGGGCTTAACAGGAGCACACTGGGGCTTAACAGGAGCACATTGGGGCTTAACAGGAGCACACTGGGGCTTAACAGGAGCACATTGGGGCTTAACAGGAGCACACCGGGGCTTAACAGGAGCACATTGGGGCTTAACAGGAGCACACCGGGGCTTAACAGGAGCACACCGGGGCTTTACAGGAGCACACCGGGGCTTAACAGGAGCACACCGGGGCTTAACAGGAGCACACTGGGGCTTAACAGGAGCACACTGGGGCTTAACAGGAGCACACCGGGGCTTAACAGGAGCACACCGGGGCTTAACAGGAGCACACTGGGGCTTAACAGGAGCACACTGGGGCTTAACAGGAGCACACTGGGGCTTAACAGGAGCACACTGGGGCTTAACAGGAGCACACTGGGGCTTAACAGGAGCACACCGGGGCTTAACAGGAGCACACCGGGGCTTAACAGGAGCACACCGGGGCTTAACAGGAGCACACCGGGGCTTAACAGGAGCACACCGGGGCTTAACAGGAGCACACTGGGGCTTAACAGGAGCACACTGGGGCTTAACAGGAGCACACCGGGGCTTAACAGGAGCACACCGGGGCTTAACAGGAGCACACTGGGGCTTAACAGGAGCACACTGGGGCTTAACAGGAGCACACTGGGGCTTAACAGGAGCACACTGGGGCTTAACAGGAGCACACCGGGGCTTAACAGGAGCACACTGGGGCTTAACAGGAGCACACTGGGGCTTAACAGGAGCACAATGGGGCTTAACAGGAGCACAATGGGGCTTAACAGGAGCACATTGGGGCTTAACAGGAGCACACTGGGGCTTAACAGGAGCACACCGGGGCTTAACAGGAGCACACTGGGGCTTAACAGGAGCACACTGGGGCTTAACAGGAGCACACCGGGGCTTAACAGGAGCACACCGGGGCTTAACAGGAGCACACTGGGGCTTAACAGGAGCACACCGGGGCTTAACAGGAGCACACTGGGGCTTAACAGGAGCACACTGGGGCTTAACAGGAGCACACCGGGGCTTAACAGGAGCACACCGGGGCTTAACAGGAGCACACTGGGGCTTAACAGGAGCACACCAGGGCTTAACAGGAGCACACTGGGGCTTAACAGGAACACACAGGGGCTTAATTGAAACAACAGTGATTCACTGTCTACTCAAAAAATATTTGGAAACCAATGGTTTGAGATATAAATATATACTATAGACTACAATATTATGCAAGTTAATATTGATCATATTAAACAATATTACTTGATTATCATTTACATCCTGTGTAGAGGGAGTGTTTTTTTGTGCTATCAACCCTTTAAACCCACATGAGATAAATGCCATCTATGTATAATATATATATATATATGTGTGTATGTATAACAATGCAAGGTTCATTAAACAGTAAAATAAGACTAAATGCATTTTAAAATGTAAGCTGTGAATGCCTGAAATCTATCATTTTGTTGTGGTTCACCAAGTTATGTGGCTACTGTGTGACTGTGACATGCAGCCACGACCGCTAAGCATGAAAACCCCATCTTTTGAATTGGCAAGGAAATAGCCATTAAAGCCCATATGCTATCATGTGTATACAGTATCAGTCAAAAGTTTGGACACACCTACTAATTTCAGGGTTTTTCTTTATTTAAAAAAAAAAATGTTTTTCTACATTGTAGAATAATAGTGAAGACATCAAAACTATGAAATATCACATGGAATTATGTGGTAACCAAAAAGTGTTAAACAAAATAAAATATATTTTATATTTGAGATTCTTCAAAGTAGCCATCTTTTGGCTTGATGACAGCTTTGCACACTCTTGGCATTCTCTCAACCAGCTTCACCTGGAATGCATTTCAATTAACAGGTGTGCCTTGTTAAAAGTAAATTTGTGGAATTTATTTCCTTCTTAATGCATTTGAGCCAATCAGTTGTGTTGTGACAATGTAGGGATGGTATACAGAATATAGCCCTATTTGGTAAAAGACCAAGTCCATATTATGGCAAGAACAGCTCAAATAAGCAAAGAGAAACAACAGTCCATCATTACATTAAGGCATGAAGGTCAGTCAATGAGGAAAATTTTAAGAACTTTAAGTGCAGTCGCAAAAACCATCAAGCACTATGATGAAACTGTCTCTCATGAGGACCGCCACAGGAAAGGAAGACCCATAGTCATCTCTGCTGCAGAGGATAAGTTCATTACAGTTACCTGCCCCTCAGAAATTGCGGAGTTCAAGTAACAGACACATCGCAACATCAACTGCTCAGAGGAGACTACGTGAATCAAGCCTTCATGGTCGAATTGCTTCAAAGAAACCACTACTAAAGGACACCAATAATAAGAAGAGACTTGCTTGGGCCAAGAAATATGAGAAATGGACTTCAGATTGGTGGAAATCTGTCCTTTGGTCTGATGAATGCAAATTTGAAATTTTTGTTTCCAACTGCCGAGTCTTTGTGAGACACAGAGTAGGCGAACGAATGATCTCCGCATGTGTGGTTCCCACCGTGAAGCATGGAGGAGGAGATGTGATGGTGTGGGGGTGCTTTGCTGGTGACACTATCTGTGATTTATTTAGAATTCAAGGCACACTTAACCAGCATGGCAACCACAACATTCTGGAAGACTGTTGGAAAAGCATTCCAGGTGAAGCTGGTTGAGAGAATTCCAAGAGTGTGCAAAGCTGTCATCAAAGCAAAGGGTGGCTACTTTGAAGAATATAAAATATAAAATATTAAATATATGTTGATTTCTTTAACACTTTTTTGGTTACTACATGATTCCATATGTGCTATTTCATAGTTTTGATGTCTTCACTATTATTCTACAATGTAGAAAATAGTTTAATAAATAATAATAATAAGAAAAACCCTTGAATGAATAGGTGTCCAAACCTTTGACTGGTACTGTACATCATTACATTCATATCTTACATTTACATATGTGATCATACTTTATCTGAGAAGG
The DNA here is from genome assembly GCF_023373465.1 of Oncorhynchus keta. Classification (NCBI taxonomy): domain Eukaryota; kingdom Metazoa; phylum Chordata; class Actinopteri; order Salmoniformes; family Salmonidae; genus Oncorhynchus; species Oncorhynchus keta. Next base: position 8,496,960 of record NC_068421.1, read on the forward strand.
TACAACAAATATATCGGAAAATGTATTTATCTGATGGTTGCCTCAACACCAAGAGTTTTTGTTCAGCTTTGAAATTGGCCACTTGTGGGAACTTAACACATAACTGAAGAACTGTCAATAACTTAAAACATCTGATTGGCTTAGAATACAAACTGTTATGGATATAACAACCAGATGAATTGGTTGAAACATTAAACAGCTGAACATTTTTCTTGTTTTCCTTTTTATTTGAATCCACAGATGGAAGTGGACTTAATGGGTAAACCTTCCCCTGTCTAAAATCAACAAGGTGTGTTCCTTTGGGATCTACAAGAGCAGAGAGTGGAGGGCAGCCTAGTCTGACTACTGGGATGGCCTGACTGACTGACTGACTGGCTGACTGATTGACTGGCTGGCTGGCTGACTGGCTGACTGGCTGGCTGGCTGGCTGGCTGGCTGGCTGGCTGGCTGACTGGCTGACTGGCTGACTGGCTGGCTGGCTGACTGGCTGACTGGCTGACTGGCTGGCTGGCTGGCTGACTGGCTGACTGGCTGGCTGGCTGGCTGACTCACCAAAGGAAGCCAGAGGCCAGAGAAACCAATGGCAGCCTAAATGCATAGAAATAAAAGATGACAGAGAGAGAGGGAGCATCAGAAAGGATGACAGAGAGAGAGGGAGCATCAGAAAGGATGACAGAGAGAGAGGGAGCATCGGAAAGGATGACAGAGAGAGAGGGAGCATCGGAAAGGATGACAGAGAGAGAGGGAGCATCAGAAAGGATGACAGGGAGAGAGGGAGCATCAGAAAGGATGACAGAGAGAAATAGAGCATCAGAAAGGATGACAGAGAGAGAGAGGGAGCATCAGAAGGATGACAGGGAGAGAGGGAGCATCAGAAAGGATGACAGAAAGAGAGGGAGCAGCAGAAAGGATGACAGAGAGAGAGAGGGAGCAGCAGAAAGGATGACAGAAAGAAAGGATGACAGAAAGAGAGGATGACAGAAAGAGAGAGAGGGAGCAGCAGAAAGGATGACAGAGAGAGAGGGAGCATCAGAAAGGATGACAGAGAGGGGGAGCATCAGAAAGGATGACAGAGAGAGAGGGAGCATCAGAAAGGATGACAGAGAGAGAGAGAGGGAGCAGCAGAAAGGATGACAGAGAGAGAGGGAGCATCAGAAAGGATGACAGAGAGAGAGGGAGCATCAGAAAGGATGACAGAGAGAGAGCAGGAGCATCAGAAAAAGGATGACAGAAAGCATCAGAAAGGATGACAGAGAGAGGATGACAGAGAGAGGGAGCATCAGAAAGGATGACAGAAGAGAGGGAGCATCAGAAAGGATGACAGAGAGAGAGGGAAGAGAGAGAGAGGGAGCATCAGAAAGGATGACAGAAAGAGAGGGAGCAGCAGAAAGGATGACAGAGAGAGAGGGAGCATCAGAAAGGATGACAGAGAGAGGGAGCATCAGAAAGGATGACAGAGATAGAGAGAGCATCAGAAAGGATGACAGAGAGAGAGAGAGAGAGAGAGAGAGAGGGAGCAGCAGAAAGGATGACAGAAAGAAAGAATGACAGAAAGAGAGAGGGAGCATCAGAAAGGATGACAGAAAGAAAGGATGACAGAAAGAGAGGATGACAGAGAGAGAGAGAGGGAGCATCAGAAAGGATGACAGAGAGGGGGAGCATCAGAAAGGATGACAGAGAGAGAGAGGGGGAGCAGCAGAAAGGATGACAGAGAGAGAGGGAGCATCAGAACGGATGACAGAGAGAGAGGGAGCATCAGAAAGGATGACAGAGAGAGAGAGAGGGAGCAGCAGAAAGGATGACAGAAAGAAAGGATGACAGAAAGAGAGGATGACAGAGAGAGAGAGGGAGCATCAGAAAGGATGACAGAGAGAGAGAGGGAGCATCAGAAAGGATGACAGAGAGAGAGAGGGAGCATCAGAAAGGATGACAGAAAGAGAGGATGACAGAGAGAGAGAGGGAGCATCAGAAAGGATGACAGAAAGAGAGGATGACAGAGAGAGAGAGGGAGCAGCAGAAAGGATGACAGCCCATAGAGCCAGCCAGTAGATAAGACCTACAGAGATAAGAAAGGGGTCAGGGGTCAGAGTTATACAACCTTCACCTGCTCTGGCCTCATCATCACAGACCACACACTATGACCTTTGACCTGACCTCTGATAACCCTGCCGGCCGCTTCCTGACTCTCAGCCAACTGTCTGAGAGAGGAATGTTCTTTCTTGGTAGAAGTGGGATGTAGCCTAGCAACAAATCTAACCCCCCACCCCAACCCCCATTCACTGATACAGCCTCTCTTTTAACTCCTGATAGATAGAGCCAGATTGGGCTGACATGAGGACAGTAGTCAGGGCAGGACGTAATTTACTCTATGACCAAACACTGAGTCATGCTACAAGCATAATGTACTCTGAGTAAATACACAAAAACATGTAAATGATGCCTTTGAGGAGTGCAGTATTATAAAAAATACTCCCTTCGGGAATCATTTGTTTTCGTCTGATTCTGAATGTGCCTAGTGTAAGACTACAGGCGCCTCCAGTGATGTAAAAACAAGTAACAACGACCCACTTATAACAACCCACACGCAACCGTGCATGTTAAACACACATAATTAGCATGTCCTCTGGGGTGAGAAAGGGCACGGAGACAAACAGAGCTAATGTAAATATTGAGCGAGCTGAGGGTGAGCCTTCGTGCAGCGTGCCTCCACATGGCCGTGATAAAGGATAGAGCGTGGGAGACGGGCATTCCGCGACTCCGTTTCGGCTTCCTGTCCCTCTCACCCACTAAATTAATTTCACAGATGACAAAAAAAAAAAAAAAAAACATCCTGAAATGCAAGATGTAGAAGTGTTTTATTTTTCGTCTTGAAACTATAAAGATGAACTGTGCACACATAGGCTATAATCAGAGAATAAAATATGTGAACTGACAGGCTACTGGAGCATTTTTACAGACTGGTAACAAAAGCGTCACTTATTAAACTTGGAATAGGTATAGGTTAGCATACGTTGTTGCACTACACTGACATGTATGAAGTGGCTTGATGGTTGTTTGATCTTCACGGGCTGTTTATCATAGTCGATGGAATAAAACAGGCCGCGATTGAAGCAAAACAAAACAAATATATAACAGTATGCCTATATAAACCATTACCAATTAGAACGAACTGTAAAATATATGACTATAGCCTATGCCTTTTAATTCATGGGAATAATCGATATGCTGTGGTAGCATGTGCGCACCGTGGAGGTACTCATGAATGAGAAATAACCGGCTGCTGAATGGCTGAGCGCCGACTCTACCGGTGAAAGAACCGATCCCGAAATCCGCGTCAATTAATGACCGTTATTAACAGAGACTCTATTCGCGGGGCCAGGACACAGGCAGACCCTGGTGATTGTCAATGACTGCTGGAGACCAAAATGTTGTTATGGTCAGTGACCAGAGAGAGACATTTACCCCTCGACAGACCTACCCCTCGGTCCGCAAAAAATGGATTAAGGGAAAGTCCTTTACCGCGACCCTCACTCCCGAGTAGATAACGTCTTGAGGCTTCTCTGAGGAAGCGCATCAATCACTGAGGTGTACTCAGAACGGCATCAATCGAGTCTGTTATACCACAGGCTACCGGTGTGTTGAAATAATGGTTTTTACGTGGATGCGTTTCAGCACCAGGCGCGTTGGCGAGTCGACTGGACATACGGCTATCCTTCAGCACCTGGACCGAACACAGTGAGGGCTGAGCCGAGCTGCCTGTCTCGTTGCTACCTGATCTCACTAAAAGCACGACGCAAACATTTTCATAGCCTAGGAAATAATATTATATGTGGGACGTAGCCTAGGTTACAGGTCGGCGGTTATAAAGGTAACTGGTAGGCTAGAATGTGCGCTAAATTGCTTCCAGCGACATCCAAACAGTCGGAAGTCACAAAATGGAAAATATGAACGCAGCAGCGCTCACCTCGATGTCCGACTCACTGCATGGCGCGACGCTGATGTCTGGGAGCCAATCCTTGCTCTGTTGTTTGTCGTTATTGCTTTTTGTCGTTGTTGTTGTTCTCCAATCAAGTCCAATAATATGTATTAATTGTCTTCATATCATTATTCTCGAGGAGCAGTTAGACAGAGATAGGAGACTAGCGGCCGCGTCGTTACATTTTCTCCATATCCATTCGGAAGCACACTGCACTGTAGGATCCACGGTCTCTCATTCCGGGGCTGTCTGCCCTTAAAGGAGCCGCACACGGTTCCCGCTTGCCAAAACCAGTTCACTTTGCCATAGGTATAAACGTTGGTGGGGTTTTTTTTGTGAGCCAGAGGGAAGTCCACTGTGTGTAATCCCACCAGTCTCCCTCTTTTTCTCCCTCTCTCACTCAGAGGCGTCGTGCCCTCTCAGATTTGTCCTATTAAAATAATAATATATACCGTACCAGTTAAACGTTTGGATGCACTTTTTCAAGGGTTTTTTCTTTACTTTTACTATTTTCTACATTGTAGAACAATAGTGAAGACATCAAAACTATGAACTAACACATATGGAATCATTTAGTAACCAAAAAAGTGTTAAAGAAATCGAAATATATTTTTGTTTCTAGATTCTTTAAAGTAGCCACCCTTTGCCTTGTTAACAGCTTTGCACACTCTTGGAATTCACTTGGAATGCTTTTCCAACAGTCTTGAAGGAGTTCCCACATATGCTGAGCACTTGTTGGCTGTTTTTCCTTCACTCTGCGGTCCAACTCATCCCAAACCATCTCAATTGGATTGAGGTCAGGTGATTGTGGAGGCCAGGTCATCTGATGCAGCACTCCATCACTCTCCTTCTTGGTCAAATATCCCTTATACATCCTGGAGGTGTGTTGGGTCATTGTCCTGTTGAAAACGTAATGATAGTCCCAGTAAGCGCAAATCAGATGGGACGTCGTATCGCTGCAGAATGCTGTTGTAGCCATGCTGTTTTAGTGTGCCTTGAACTCTAAATAAATCAGTGTCACGAGCAAAGCACCCTCACACCATCACACCCCCTCCTCCGTGCTTCACGATATTGTACCTTTATTTAACTAGGCAAGTCAGTTAAGAACAAATTATTATTTACAATGATGGCCTACCCCGGCCAAACCAGGACGACGCTGGGCCAATTGTGTGCCGCCCTATGGGACTCCCAATTACGTCCGGATATGATACAGCCTGGATTCGAACCAGGGACTCTAATGATGCCTCTTGCACTGAGATCGATGGGAACCAGACATGTGGAGATCATCTGTTCACCTACTCTGCATCTCACAAAGACACGGTGGTTGGAACCAAAAATCGTATATTTGGATTCATCAGACTAAAGGACAGATTTCCCCTGGTCTAATGTCCATTGCTCGTGTTTCTTGGCCCAAGCAAGTCTCTTCTTCTTATTGGTGTCCTTTAGTGGTGGTTTCTTTGCAGCAAGTCTCCTCTGAACAGTTGATGTTGAGATGTTCAAGTAACAGACAATCTGTGAAGCATTTATTTGGGCTGCAATTTCTGAGGCTGGCAACTGTAATGACCTTATCCTCTGCAGCAGAGGTAACTCTGGGGCTTCCTTTCCTGTGGCGGTCCTCATGAGAGATAGTTTCATCATAGTGCTTGATGGTTTTTGCAACTGCACTTGAAGAAACGTTCTGTCTCTTTACATTTTCCGGATTGACTGACCTTCATGTCTTAAAGTAATGATGGACTGTCGTTTCTCTTTGCTTATTTGAGCTGTTCTTGCCATAATATGGACTTGGTCTTTTACTAAATAGGGATATCTTCTGTATACCACCCCTACCTTGTCACAACACAACTGATTGGCTCAAACGAATTAAGAAAAAAAGAAATTCCACAAATTAACTTTTAAGATGGAACACCTGTTCATTGAAATGCATTCCAGGTGACATCCTCCATGAAGTTGGTTGAGAGAATGCCAAGATTGTGCAAAGCTGTCAAGGCAAAGGGTGGCTACTTTGAAGAAGCTAAAATATAAATATATTTGAATTTGTTTAACACTTTTTTGGTTACTACATGATTCCATATGTGTTATTTCATAGTGTTGATGTCTTCACTATTATTCTACAATGTAGAAAATAGTAAAAATAAAGAAAAACCCTAAAATGAGTAGGTGAGTCCAAACTTTTGACTGGTACTGTATATATTTTTTTACAAAGAATTAAGCATAATGATTATGGCTCTCGATTGCAGGAAAAAGTTGTTTCAGGTGTTTGAAAAATGTAAAAAAAATCTTCAATTTACAGTCAGTGGGTGGCTAGCCCCACCTCCGGACCACCCCCCTAGCCATCCTCACGTATTTTGGGGGTGCCTGCTCTCCCTGTCCCTCTCTCACCCGCACACTCCCTAAAGCGTTGGGTCTAAGCAGCGCTAATGTCGATTCACACTCTATAATACAGAACGTTCAGTGCTGGTGGGTCTCCTGGAGTGGTGAGTGGGAGAGAGAGCCAGGTGATCTATTACCACACACACACACACACACACACACACACACACACACACACACACACACACACACACACACACACACAACCAAACCCAGCCCTTTAGACACAGCAGCATACACACATTCATTTGGTGGCAGACAGACACACTCAGTAACTCATTGAGTGCAGAGAAACAGACAGACAGACAGAGTAACTCATTGAGTGCAGACAGACAGGCAGACAAAGTAACTCATTGAGTGCAGACAGACAGACAGACATAGTAACTCATTGAGTGCAGACAGACAGACAGACACAGTCACTTATTGAGTGCAGACAGACAGGCAGACACAGTAACTCATTGAGTGCAGACAGACAGACATAGTAACTCATTGAGTGCAGACAGACAGACAGACACAGTAACTTATTGAGTGCAGACAGACAGGCAGACACAGTAACTCATTGAGTGCAGACAGAAAGGCAGACAGACAGACAGACACAGTAACTCATTGAGTGCAGACAGACAGGCAGACAGACACAGTAACTCATTGAGTGCAGACAGAAAGGCAGACAGACAGACACAGTAACGAATTGAGTGCAGACAGACAGACAGTCAGACAGACACAGTAACTCATTGAGTGCAGACAGACAGACACAGTAACTCATTGAGTGCAGACAGACAGACAGACAGACAGACAGACAGACAGACAGACAGACAGACAGACAGACACAGTAACTCATTGAGAGCAGACAGACAGGCAGACATAGTAACTCATTGAGTGCAGACAGACAGACAGACAGACAGACAGACAGACAGACAGACAGACAGACACAGTAACTCATTGAGTGCAGACAGACAGGCAGACACAGTAACTCATTGAGTGCAGACAGACAGACAGACAGACAGACAGACAGACAGACAGACAGACACAGTAACTCATTGAGTGCAGACAGACAGGCAGACACAGTAACTCATTGAGAGCAGACAGACGGACAGACAGACAGACAGACAGACAGACACAGTAACGCATTGAGTGCAGACAGACAGACAGACAGACAGACAGACAGACACAGTAACTCATTGAGTGCAGACAGACAGGCAGACACAGTAACTCATTGAGTGCAGACAGACAGACAGACACAGTAACTCATTGAGTGCAGACAGACAGGCAGACACAGTAACTCATTGAGAGCAGAGAGACGGGCAGACAGACAGACACAGTAACTCATTGAGTGCAGACAGACAGGCAGACACAGTAACTCATTGAGAGCAGAGAGACGGGCAGACAGGCAGACACAGTAACGCATTGAGTGCAGACAGACAGACAGACAGACAGACAGACAGACACAGTAACTCATTGAGTGCAGACAGACAGGCAGACACAGTAACTCATTGAGAGCAGAGAGACGGGCAGACAGGCAGACACAGTAACGCATTGAGTGCAGACAGACAGACAGACAGACAGACAGACAGACAGACAGACAGACAGACACAGTAACTCATTGAGTGCAGACAGACAGGCAGACACAGTAACTCATTGAGTGCAGACAGACAGACAGACAGACAGACAGACAGACACAGTAACTCATTGAGTGCAGACAGACAGGCAGACACAGTAACTCATTGAGAGCAGACAGACGGACAGACAGACAGACAGACAGACAGACAGACAGACAGACAGACACAGACAGACATTGAGTGCAGACAGACAGACAGACAGACAGACAGACAGACAGACAGACAGACAGACACAGTAACTCATTGAGTGCAGACAGACAGGCAGACACAGTAACTCATTGAGTGCAGACAGACAGACAGACACAGTAACTCATTGAGTGCAGACAGACAGGCAGACAGACAGACAGACAGACACAGTAACTCATTGAGTGCAGACAGACAGACAGACAGACAGACAGACAGACAGACAGACAGACAGACAGACAGACAGACAGACAGACAGGCAGACACAGTAACTCATTGAGTGCAGACAGACAGACAGACACAGTAACGCATTGAGTGACAGACAGACAGACAGACAGACAGACAGACAGACAGACAGACTCAGTAACTCATTGAGTGAAAACAGACAGACAGACAGACAGACATACAGACAGACAGACAGACAGACAGACAGACAGACACAGTAACTCATTGAGTGCAGACAGACAGACAGACAGACAGACAGACAGACAGACAGACAGACAGTAACTCATTGAGTGCAGTGACCCAGCCTCCTCCCCCACACGATTTCTCACAGTATTGTTCTTTCAGACTCCTGAAAATCATTCACAAGGGGCTTCCTGAGGGACGGGCTCAGACCAGCTGGACGCGGACACACACACACACACACACACACACACACACACACACACACACACACACACACACACACACACACACACACACACACACACACACACACACACACACACACACACACACACACACACACACACACACACACACACGGTGCTTTCCACACTGCTTCCAGTAGAGGACTGCTGCAAAAACAGTGTTTTTATTTTACATGATAAAATATCAGTACTTGCTGCGTTTCCAACCAGTGTAAAACCTGTCAACAACTGATTTCAGTCAGTGTCTGGATGGCTGTGGATTGAATGCATTGGTTAAATGGAGTGTTGGCATATTGCCAGTTCATTTAAAACATGTAGATTCATCTCCCCCCCCCCCAAAAAAAAACGTCTATCTAACTAACCAACATACAGTGGAGATAAATTACTCAAATTCATGATTTTACACAATATCTTATCACAGCACTGGCCACTGTTACCACATGATTCCATATGTGTTATTTTATAGTTTTGATATCTTCATTATTATTCTACAATGTAGAAAATAGTAAAATAAAGAAATAAAGAAAAACCCTTGAATGAGTAGGTCAAATGAAATCACATGTTATTGGTCACATGGTTAGTAGATGTTACTGGTCACATGGTTAGTAGATGTTATTGGTCACATGGTTAGCAGATGTTACTGGTCACATGGTTAGTAGATGTTATTGGTCACATGGTTAGTAGATGTTATTGGTCACATGGTTAGTAGATGTTACTGGTCACATGGTTAGTAGATGTTATTGGTCACATGGTTAGCAGATGTTACTGGTCACATGGTTAGTAGATGTTATTGGTCACATACACATGGTTAGTAGATGTTATTGGTCACATGGTTAGCAGATGTTATTGGTCACATGGTTAGTAGATGTTACTGGTCACATGGTTAGTAGATGTTATTGGTCACATGGTTAGTAGATGTTATTGGTCACATGGTTAGCAGATGTTACTGGTCACATGGTTAGTAGATGTTATTGGTCACATACACATGGTTAGTAGATGTTACTGGTCACATGGTTAGCAGATGTTATTGGTCACATGGTTAGTAGATGTTACTGGTCACATGGTTAGTAGATGTTAATGGTCACATACACATGGTTAGTAGATGTTACTGGTCACATGGTTAGTAGATGTTATTGGTCACATGGTTAGTAGATGTTATTGGTCACATGGTTAGCAGATGTTATTGGTCACATGGTTAGTAGATGTTACTGGTCACATGGTTAGTAGATGTTATTGGTCACATGGTTAGTAGATGTTATTGGTCACATGGTTAGTAGATGTTATTGGTCACATACACATGGTTAGCAGATGTTACTGGTCACATGGTTAGTAGATGTTATTGGTCACATGGTTAGTAGATGTTATTGGTCACATGGTTAGTAGATGTTATTGGTCACATGGTTAGCAGATGTTACTGGTCACATGGTTAGTAGATGTTATTGGTCACATGGTTAGTAGATGTTACTGGTCACATGGTTAGTAGATGTTACTGGTCACATGGTTAGTAGATGTTAATGGTCACATGGTTAGTAGATGTTACTGGTCACATGGTTAGTAGATGTTAATGGTCACATGGTTAGCAGATGTTACTGGTCACATGGTTAGTAGATGTTACTGGTCACATGGTTAGTAGATGTTAATGGTCACATGGTTAGCAGATGTTATTGGTCACATACACATGGTTAGCAGATGTTACTGGTCACATGGTTAGCAGATGTTATTGGTCACATACACATGGTTAGTAGATGTTATTGGTCACATGGTTAGCAGATGTTATTGGTCACATGGTTAGTAGATGTTACTGGTCACATGGTTAGTAGATGTTATTGGTCACATGGTTAGTAGATGTTATTGGTCACATGGTTAGTAGATGTTATTGGTCACTTACACATGGTTAGCAGATGTTACTGGTCACATGGTTAGTAGATGTTATTGGTCACATGGTTAGTAGATGTTATTGGTCACATGGTTAGTAGATGTTATTGGTCACATGGTTAGCAGATGTTACTGGTCACATGGTTAGTAGATGTTATTGGTCACATGGTTAGTAGATGTTACTGGTCACATGGTTAGTAGATGTTACTGGTCACATGGTTAGTAGATGTTAATGGTCACATGGTTAGTAGATGTTACTGGTCACATGGTTAGTAGATGTTAATGGTCACATGGTTAGCAGATGTTACTGGTCACATGGTTAGTAGATGTTACTGGTCACATGGTTAGTAGATGTTAATGGTCACATGGTTAGCAGATGTTATTGGTCACATACACATGGTTAGCAGATGTTACTGGTCACATGGTTAGCAGATGTTACTGGTCACATGGTTAGTAGATGTTATTGGTCACATGGTTAGTAGATGTTATTGGTCACATGGTTAGCAGATGTTACTGGTCACATGGTTAGTAGATGTTATTGGTCACATGGTTAGTAGATGTTACTGGTCACATGGTTAGTAGATGTTACTGGTCACATGGTTAGTAGATGTTAATGGTCACATGGTTAGTAGATGTTACTGGTCACATGGTTAGTAGATGTTAATGGTCACATACACATGGTTAGCAGATGTTACTGGTCACATGGTTAGCAGATGTTAATGGTCACATACACATGGTTAGCAGATGTTAATGGTCACATGGTTAGCAGATGTTACTGGTCACATGGTTAGTAGATGTTATTGGTCACATGGTTAGTAGATGTTATTGGTCACATGGTTAGCAGATGTTACTGGTCACATGGTTAGTAGATGTTATTGGTCACATACACATGGTTAGCAGATGTTACTGGTCACATGGTTAGCAGATGTTATTGGTCACATACACATGGTTAGCAGATGTTACTGGTCACATGGTTAGTAGATGTTATTGGTCACATGGTTAGTAGATGTTATTGGTCACATGGTTAGTAGATGTTATTGGTCACATGGTTAGCAGATGTTACTGGTCACATGGTTAGTAGATGTTATTGGTCACATGGTTAGTAGATGTTACTGGTCACATGGTTAGTAGATGTTACTGGTCACATGGTTAGTAGATGTTAATGGTCACATGGTTAGTAGATGTTACTGGTCACATGGTTAGTAGATGTTAATGGTCACATGGTTAGCAGATGTTACTGGTCACATGGTTAGTAGATGTTACTGGTCACATGGTTAGTAGATGTTAATGGTCACATGGTTAGCAGATGTTATTGGTCACATACACATGGTTAGCAGATGTTACTGGTCACATGGTTAGCAGATGTTACTGGTCACATGGTTAGTAGATGTTATTGGTCACATGGTTAGTAGATGTTATTGGTCACATGGTTAGCAGATGTTACTGGTCACATGGTTAGTAGATGTTATTGGTCACATGGTTAGTAGATGTTACTGGTCACATGGTTAGTAGATGTTACTGGTCACATGGTTAGTAGATGTTAATGGTCACATGGTTAGTAGATGTTACTGGTCACATGGTTAGTAGATGTTAATGGTCACATACACATGGTTAGCAGATGTTACTGGTCACATGGTTAGCAGATGTTAATGGTCACATACACATGGTTAGCAGATGTTAATGGTCACATGGTTAGCAGATGTTACTGGTCACATGGTTAGTAGATGTTATTGGTCACATGGTTAGTAGATGTTATTGGTCACATGGTTAGCAGATGTTACTGGTCACATGGTTAGTAGATGTTATTGGTCACATACACATGGTTAGCAGATGTTACTGGTCACATGGTTAGCAGATGTTATTGGTCACATACACATGGTTAGCAGATGTTACTGGTCACATGGTTAGTAGATGTTATTGGTCACATGGTTAGCAGATGTTACTGGTCACATGGTTAGTAGATGTTATTGGTCACATGGTTAGCAGATGTTACTGGTCACATGGTTAGCAGATGTTACTGGTCACATGGTTAGCAGATGTTAATGGTCACATACACATGGTTAGCAGATGTTACTGGTCACATGGTTAGTAGATGTTATTGGTCACATGGTTAGCAGATGTTATTGGTCACATGGTTAGTAGATGTTATTGGTCACATGGTTAGCAGATGTTACTGGTCACATGGTTAGTAGATGTTATTGGTCACATGGTTAGCAGATGTTATTGGTCACATGGTTAGTAGATGTTATTGGTCACATGGTTAGCAGATGTTACTGGTCACATGGTTAGTAGATGTTATTGGTCACATGGTTAGTAGATGTTATTGGTCACATGGTTAGCAGATGTTACTGGTAGATAGTTATTGGTCACATGGTTAGTAGATGTTATTGGTCACATGGTTAGTAGATGTTATTGGTCACATGGTTAGTAGATGTTATTGGTCACATGGTTAGTAGATGTTATTGGTCACATGGTTAGTAGATGTTATTGGTCACATACACATGGTTAGCAGATGTTATTGGTCACATTATGTTATTGGTCACATGGTTAGTAGATGTTATTGGTCACATGGTTAGTAGATGTTATTGGTCACATGGTTAGCAGATGTTATTGGTCACATGGTTAGTAGATGTTATTGGTCACATGGTTAGCAGATGTTATTGGTCACATGGTTAGCAGATGTTATTGGTCACATGGTTAGTAGATGTTATTGGTCACATGGTTAGCAGATGTTATTGGTCACTTGGTTAGTAGATGTTATTGGTCACATGGTTAGCAGATGTTATTGGTCACATGGTTAGCAGATGTTATTGGTCACATGGTTAGTAGATGTTATTGGTCACATGGTTAGCAGATGGTATTGGTCACATACACATGGTTAGCAGATGATATTGGTCACATACACATGGTTAGCAGATGTTATTGGTCACATGGTTAGTAGATGTTATTGGTCACATGGTTAGCAGATGTTATTGGTCACATGGTTAGTAGATGTTATTGGTCACATGGTTAGCAGATGTTATTGGTCACATGGTTAGCAGATGTTATTGGTCACATGGTTAGCAGATGTTATTGGTCACATGGTTAGCAGATGTTATTGGTCACATGGTTAGCAGATGTTATTGGTCACATGGTTAGCAGATGTTATTGGTCACATGGTTAGCAGATGTTAATGGTCACATGGTTAGCAGATGTTAATGGTCACATACACATGGTTAGCAGATGTTAATGGTCACATACACATGGTTAGCAGATGTTATTTGTCACATACACATGGTTAGCAGATGTTAATGGTCACATACACATGGTTAGCAGATGTTATTGGTCACATACACATGGTTAGCAGATGTTAATGGTCACATACACATGGTTAGCAGATGTTATTGGTCACATACACATGGTTAGCAGATGTTAATGGTCACATGGTTAGCAGATGTTACTGGTCACATGGTTAGTAGATGTTATTGGTCACATGGTTAGTAGATGTTATTGGTCACATGGTTAGTAGATGTTATTGGTCACATGGTTAGTAGATGTTACTGGTCACATGGTTAGTAGATGTTATTGGTCACATGGTTAGTAGATGTTATTGGTCACATGGTTAGTAGATGTTACTGGTCACATGGTTAGTAGATGTTATTGGTCACATGGTTAGTAGATGTTACTGGTCACATGGTTAGTAGATGTTATTGGTCACATGGTTAGTAGATGTTATTGGTCACATGGTTAGTAGATGTTATTGGTCACATGGTTAGCAGATGTTACTGGTCACATGGTTAGTAGATGTTATTGGTCACATGGTTAGTAGATGTTACTGGTCACATGGTTAGTAGATGTTACTGGTCACATGGTTAGTAGATGTTAATGGTCACATGGTTAGTAGATGTTACTGGTCACATGGTTAGTAGATGTTAATGGTCACATGGTTAGCAGATGTTAATGGTCACATGGTTAGTAGATGTTACTGGTCACATGGTTAGTAGATGTTAATGGTCACATGGTTAGCAGATGTTATTGGTCACATACACATGGTTAGCAGATGTTACTGGTCACATGGTTAGCAGATGTTATTGGTCACATACACATGGTTAGTAGATGTTATTGGTCACATGGTTACAGATGTTATTGGTCACATGGTTAGTAGATGTTACTGGTCACATGGTTAGTAGATGTTAATGGTCACATGGTTAGTAGATGTTATTGGTCACATGGTTAGTAGATGTTATTGGTCACTTACACATGGTTAGCAGATGTTACTGGTCACATGGTTAGTAGATGTTGTTGGTCACATGGTTAGTAGATGTTATTGGTCACATGGTTAGTAGATGTTATTGGTCACATGGTTAGCAGATGTTACTGGTCACATGGTTAGTAGATGTTATTGGTCACATGGTTAGTAGATGTTACTGGTCACATGGTTAGTAGATGTTACTGGTCACATGGTTAGTAGATGTTAATGGTCACATGGTTAGTAGATGTTACTGGTCACATGGTTAGTAGATGTTAATGGTCACATGGTTAGCAGATGTTACTGGTCACATGGTTAGTAGATGTTACTGGTCACATGGTTAGTAGATGTTAATGGTCACATGGTTAGCAGATGTTATTGGTCACATACACATGGTTAGCAGATGTTACTGGTCACATGGTTAGCAGATGTTACTGGTCACATGGTTAGTAGATGTTATTGGTCACATGGTTAGTAGATGTTATTGGTCACATGGTTAGCAGATGTTACTGGTCACATGGTTAGTAGATGTTATTGGTCACATGGTTAGTAGATGTTACTGGTCACATGGTTAGTAGATGTTACTGGTCACATGGTTAGTAGATGTTAATGGTCACATGGTTAGTAGATGTTACTGGTCACATGGTTAGTAGATGTTAATGGTCACATACACATGGTTAGCAGATGTTACTGGTCACATGGTTAGCAGATGTTAATGGTCACATACACATGGTTAGCAGATGTTAATGGTCACATGGTTAGCAGATGTTACTGGTCACATGGTTAGTAGATGTTATTGGTCACATGGTTAGTAGATGTTATTGGTCACATGGTTAGCAGATGTTACTGGTCACATGGTTAGTAGATGTTATTGGTCACATACACATGGTTAGCAGATGTTACTGGTCACATGGTTAGCAGATGTTATTGGTCACATACACATGGTTAGCAGATGTTACTGGTCACATGGTTAGTAGATGTTATTGGTCACATGGTTAGTAGATGTTATTGGTCACATGGTTAGTAGATGTTATTGGTCACATGGTTAGCAGATGTTACTGGTCACATGGTTAGTAGATGTTATTGGTCACATGGTTAGTAGATGTTACTGGTCACATGGTTAGTAGATGTTACTGGTCACATGGTTAGTAGATGTTAATGGTCACATGGTTAGTAGATGTTACTGGTCACATGGTTAGTAGATGTTAATGGTCACATGGTTAGCAGATGTTACTGGTCACATGGTTAGTAGATGTTACTGGTCACATGGTTAGTAGATGTTAATGGTCACATGGTTAGCAGATGTTATTGGTCACATACACATGGTTAGCAGATGTTACTGGTCACATGGTTAGCAGATGTTACTGGTCACATGGTTAGTAGATGTTATTGGTCACATGGTTAGTAGATGTTATTGGTCACATGGTTAGCAGATGTTACTGGTCACATGGTTAGTAGATGTTATTGGTCACATGGTTAGTAGATGTTACTGGTCACATGGTTAGTAGATGTTACTGGTCACATGGTTAGTAGATGTTAATGGTCACATGGTTAGTAGATGTTACTGGTCACATGGTTAGTAGATGTTAATGGTCACATACACATGGTTAGCAGATGTTACTGGTCACATGGTTAGCAGATGTTAATGGTCACATACACATGGTTAGCAGATGTTAATGGTCACATGGTTAGCAGATGTTACTGGTCACATGGTTAGTAGATGTTATTGGTCACATGGTGTTAGATGTTATTGGTCACATGGTTAGCAGATGTTACTGGTCACATGGTTAGTAGATGTTATTGGTCACATACACATGGTTAGCAGATGTTACTGGTCACATGGTTAGCAGATGTTATTGGTCACATACACATGGTTAGCAGATGTTACTGGTCACATGGTTAGTAGATGTTATTGGTCACATGGTTAGCAGATGTTACTGGTCACATGGTTAGTAGATGTTATTGGTCACATGGTTAGCAGATGTTACTGGTCACATGGTTAGCAGATGTTACTGGTCACATGGTTAGCAGATGTTAATGGTCACATACACATGGTTAGCAGATGTTACTGGTCACATGGTTAGTAGATGTTATTGGTCACATGGTTAGCAGATGTTATTGGTCACATGGTTAGTAGATGTTATTGGTCACATGGTTAGCAGATGTTACTGGTCACATGGTTAGTAGATGTTATTGGTCACATGGTTAGCAGATGTTATTGGTCACATGGTTAGTAGATGTTATTGGTCACATGGTTAGCAGATGTTACTGGTCACATGGTTAGTAGATGTTATTGGTCACATGGTTAGTAGATGTTATTGGTCACATGGTTAGCAGATGTTACTGGTCACATGGTTAGTAGATGTTATTGGTCACATGGTTAGTAGATGTTATTGGTCACATGGTTAGTAGATGTTATTGGTCACATGGTTAGTAGATGTTATTGGTCACATGGTTAGTAGATGTTATTGGTCACATGGTTAGTAGATGTTATTGGTCACATACACATGGTTAGCAGATGTTATTGGTCACATTATGTTATTGGTCACATGGTTAGTAGATGTTATTGGTCACATGGTTAGTAGATGTTATTGGTCACATGGTTAGCAGATGTTATTGGTCACATGGTTAGTAGATGTTATTGGTCACATGGTTAGCAGATGTTATTGGTCACATGGTTAGCAGATGTTATTGGTCACATGGTTAGTAGATGTTATTGGTCACATGGTTAGCAGATGTTATTGGTCACTTGGTTAGTAGATGTTATTGGTCACATGGTTAGCAGATGTTATTGGTCACATGGTTAGCAGATGTTATTGGTCACATGGTTAGTAGATGTTATTGGTCACATGGTTAGCAGATGTTATTGGTCACTTACACATGGTTAGCAGATGTTATTGGTCACTTACACATGGTTAGCAGATGTTATTGGTCACATGGTTAGTAGATGTTATTGGTCACATGGTTAGCAGATGTTATTGGTCACATGGTTAGTAGATGTTATTGGTCACATGGTTAGCAGATGTTATTGGTCACATGGTTAGCAGATGTTATTGGTCACATGGTTAGTAGATGTTATTGGTCACATGGTTAGCAGATGTTATTGGTCACATGGTTAGCAGATGTTATTGGTCACATGGTTAGCAGATGTTATTGGTCACATGGTGAGCAGATGTTAATGGTCACATGGTTAGCAGATGTTAATGGTCACATACACATGGTTAGCAGATGTTAATGGTCACATACACATGGTTAGCAGATGTTATTTGTCACATACACATGGTTAGCAGATGTTAATGGTCACATACACATGGTTAGCAGATGTTAATGGTCACATACACATGGTTAGCAGATGTTAATGGTCACATACACATGGTTAGCAGATGTTATTGGTCACATACACATGGTTAGCAGATGTTAATGGTCACATGGTTAGCAGATGTTAATGGTCACATACACATGGTTAGCAGATGTTATTGGTCACATACACATGGTTAGCAGATGTTATTGGTCACATACACATGGTTAGCAGATGTTAATGGTCACATGGTTAGCAGAGGTTAATGGTCACATACACATGGTTAGCAGATGTTAATGGTTACTTACACATGGTTAGCAGATGTTATTGGTCACATGGTTAGCAGATGTTATTGGTCACATGGTTAGCAGATGTTATTTGTCACATACACATGGTTAGCAGATGTTACTGGTCACATACACATGGTTAGCAGATGTTAATGGTCACATACACATGGTTAGCAGATGTTATTGGTCACATGGTTAGCAGATGTTACTGGTCACATACACATGGTTAGCAGATGTTAATGGTCACATACACATGGTTAGCAGATGTTAATGGTCACATGGTTATCAGATGTTAATGGTCACATACACATGGTTAGCAGATGTTAATGGTCACATACACATGGTTAGCAGATGTTAATGGTCACATATACATGGTTAGCAGATGTTAATGGTCACATGGTTAGCAGATGTTAATGGTCACATACACATGGTTAGCAGATGTTAATGGTCACATACACATGGTTAGCAGATGTTAATAGTCATATACACATGGTTAGCAGATGTTAATGGTCACATGGTTAGCAGATGTTAATGGTCACATACACATGGTTAGCAGATGTTAATGGTCACATACACATGGTTAGCAGATGTTAATGGTCACATGGTTAGCAGATGTTAATGGTCACATACACATGGTTAACAGATGTTAATGGTCACATACACATGGTTAGCAGATGTTAATGGTCATATACACATGGTTAGCAGATGTTAATGGTCACATGGTTAGCAGATGTTAATGGTCACATACACATGGTTAGCAGATGTTAATGGTCACATACACATGGTTAGCAGATGTTACTGGTCACATACACATGGTTAGCAGATGTTACTGGTCACATACACATGGTTAGCAGATGTTACTGGTCACATACACATGGTTAGCAGATGTTAATGGTCACATACACATGGTTAGCAGATGTTACTGGTCACATACACATGGTTAGCAGATGTTACTGGTCACATACACATGGTTAGCAGATGTTAATGGTCACATACACATGGTTAGCAGATGTTATTGGTCACATGGTTAGCAGATGTTATTGGTCACATGGTTAGCAGATGTTATTTGTCACATACACATGGTTAGCAGATGTTATTGGTCACATACACATGGTTAGCAGATGTTATTGGTCACATACACATGGTTAACAGATGTTATTGGTCACATGGTTAACAGATGTTAATGGTCACATACACATGGTTAGCAGATGTTATTGGTCACATACGCATGGTTAGCAGATGTTATTGGTCACATGGTTAGCAGATGTTATTGGTCACATACACATGGTTAACAGATGTTATTGGTCACATGGTTAACAGATGTTAATGGTCACATACACATGGTTAGCAGATGTTACTGGTCACATACACATGGTTAGCAGATGTTAATGGTCACATACACATGGTTAGCAGATGTTAATGGTCACATCGTTAGCAGATGTTAATGGTCACATACACATGGTTAGCAGATGTTATTGGTCACATACACATGGTTAGCAGATGTTATTGGTCACATACACATGGTTAACAGATGTTATTGGTCACATGGTTAACAGATGTCAATGGTCACATACACATGGTTAGCAGATGTTATTGGTCACATACGCATGGTTAGCAGATGTTATTGGTCACATGGTTAGCAGATGTTATTGGTCACATACACATGGTTAGCAGATGTTATTGGTCACATACACATGGTTAACAGATGTTAATGGTCACATACACATGGTTAGCAGATGTTAATTGTGAGTGTAGTGAAATGCTTGTGCTTCTAGCTCCCGACAGTGGAGCAATATCTAACAAGTAATCTAACAATTCCCCAACAACTACCTGATACACACAAATCTAAAAAGGATGGAATAAGAAAATGTACATAGAAACATATGGATGAGCGTTGTCCGAGCTGCATAGGCAAGATGCAGTAGACGATATAAAATACAGTATTTACATATGAGATGAGTAATGTGTCCGAACCTCTGACTGATACAGTACATTATACATGATTTATGAAAACAACTATTACAAATCTTTATAACTGCACCATAATAGTGAATTATACTCGTCTGTGTTGAGGTTTTACCACATCGATCACACGAGGACCCAGACAGGATAATCTCCGATCTGACAGCGGGAGAGGGTTGTTCACCTCCCCGGCTATACAGGAATCTGAAGCACAGGGGTGGGGGGGGACTCCCCACACACACACAGTGAACCAGACAGACCAGGAGAGGGTCTTCCCAACCCCCCCCACACAGTGAACCAGACAGACCAGGAGAGGGTCTTCTCAACCCCCCTCTACTGTGCCCAACCATAGACATTCCTTAAATCCAAGACAGAATTCCAGAGGAGCACATCTTATAGATTTTTTTTTTTTTTTTGGGGGGGGCACTTAAAAGCACGTCTCCAAAACGGCCTGTCTGTCACAAGAGGGCCTGGCGACTGCAAGAGACCCCTTCCCCCTGCAGAGATGGGAGAGATGTGACAGTGAGACAGACCTCTGTTCTTCCAAGTGACCGAGAACAGAAAAGGACCAATGAACAGATCTTACTCAGGCTCCCACAATCCCTCAGCACCCATTTGTCTCACTGGGGTCATCAACTACATATTGATTAAAGCAGCTAATGTGTGTGTGTGTATTGTGAGTCAAATTACACCTGATCACTCTAGTGAGCTAGTGATTAATTTGATGATGTCAGTATGTCTGGGGCTGGGACAGGAGGAGACAACACACAGTGAACCAGACAGACCAGACAGACAACACACAGTGAACCAGACAGACCAGACAGACAACACACAGTGAACCAGACAGACCAGACAGACAACACACAGTGAACCAGACAGACCAGACAGACAACACACAGTGAACCAGACAGACAACACACAGTGAACCAGACATACCAGACAGACAACACACAGTGAACCAGACAGACAACACACAGTGAACCAGACAGACCAGACAGACAACACACAGTGAACCAGACAGACCAGACAGACAACACACAGTGAACCAGACAGACCAGACAGACAACACACAGTGAACCAGACAGACAACACACAGTGAACCAGACAGACCAGACAGACAACACACAGTGAACCAGACAGACCAGACAGACAACACACAGTGAACCAGACAGACCAGACAGACAACACACAGTGAACCAGACAGACCAGACAGACAACACACAGTGAACCAGACAGACCAGACAGACAACACACAGTGAACCAGACAGACAACACACAGTGATCCAGACAGACAACACACAGTGATCCCCACCGGCTCCAATCCCCCACCGGCTCCAATCCCCACCGGCTCCAAACCCCACCGGCTCCAATCCCCACCGGCTCCAATCCCCCACCGGCTCCAACCCCCACCGGCTCCAATCCCCACCGGCTCCAATCCCCCACCGGCTCCAATCCCCCACCGGCTCCAATCCCCACCGGCTCCAATCCCCACCGGCTCCAATCCCCACCGGCTCCAATCCCCACCGGCTCCAATCCCCACCGGCTCCAATCCCCACCGGCTCCAATCCCCCACCGGCTCCAATCCCCCACCGGCTCCAATCCCCACCGGCTCCAATCCCCACCGGCTCCAATCCCCACCGGCTCCAATCCCCCACCGGCTCCAATCCCCACCGGCTCCAATCCCCCACCGGCTCCAATCCCCACCGGCTCCAATCCCCCACCGGCTCCAATCCCCACCGGCTCCAATCCCCACCGGCTCCAATCCCCACCGGCTCAATCCCCACCGGCTCCAATCCCCACCGGCTCAATCCCCCACCGGCTCCAATCCCCCACCGGCTCCAATCCCCCACCGGCTCAATCCCCCACCGGCTCCAATCCCCACCGGCTCCAATCCCCACCGGCTCCAATCCCCCACCGGCTCCAATCCCCCACCGGCTCCAATCCCCCACCGGCTCCAATCCCCCACCGGCTCCAATCCCCACCGGCTCCAATCCCCACCGGCTCAATCCCCCACCGGCTCCAATCCCCACCGGCTCCAATCCCCACCGGCTCCAATCCCCACCGGCTCCAATCCCCCACCGGCTCCAATCCCCACCGGCTCCAATCCCCACCGGCTCCAATCCCCACCGGCTCCAATCCCCCACCGGCTCCAATCCCCCACCGGCTCAATCCCCACCGGCTCCAATCCCCACCGGCTCCAATCCCCCACCGGGCTCCCCAATCCCCACCGGATCCAATCCCCACCGGTTCCAATCCCCACCGGCTCCAATCCCCACCGGCTCCAATCCCCCACCGGCTCCAATCCCCACCGGCTCCAATCCCCACCGGCTCCAATCCCCACCGGCTCCAATCCCCCACCGGCTCCAATCCCCACCGGCTCCAATCCCCACCGTTACCTCCTGTAACTGTCTCACCAAAGATGGTAAGGGGGCCGGGTGAAATGGGGGGAGACAGGCCACAGAGCGGGGTGGTGGTGGTGGGGGGGCTCTAGACATCTGATTGGCTGGACAGGGGTTACATGTGTGGGCAACACAGCCAGATGCTGTCAGAACGAATCAGAACGCATCGGGAGCGTTCAGGCAGGAGCAACCTGACAGAGGTCTGTTTCCATGGCAACGCCCGGGGGAATCCGGTACGAAGCGACTGCATGCTGGGAAAGAGCGATAGAGAGAGAGGCGGGGTTGTTCTGGGGAGAGGTACTGACAGTTCCTAGGGAATGAGGAGGAGTGGTGAAATATGCCGTCGAAAATGTCACGACCCCCCTCACACAGTGAACCAGACAGACCAAGAGAGGGTCTTCTCAACCCCCCTCACACAGTGAACCAGACAGACCAGGAGAGGGTCTTCTCTCAACCCCCTCACACAGTGAACCAGACAGACCAGGAGAGGGTCTTCTCAACCCCCACCCCCCTCACACAGTGAACCAGACAGACCAGGAGAGGGTCTTCTCAACCCCCCTCACACAGTGAACCAGACAGACCAGGAGAGGGTCTTCTCAACCCCCCCCTCACACAGTGAACCAGACAGACCAGGAGAGGGTCTTCTCAACCCCCCTCACACAGTGAACCAGACAGACCAGGAGAGGATCTTCTCAACCCCCCTCACACAGTGAACCAGACAGACCAGGAGAGGGTCTTCTCAACCCCCTCACACAGTGAACCAGACAGACCAGGAGAGGGTCTTCTCAACCCCCCTCACACAGTGAACCAGACAGACCAGGAGAGGGTCTTCTCAACCCCCCTCACACAGTGAACCAGACAGACCAGGAGAGGGTCTTCTCAGCCCCCCCCTCACACAGTGAACCAGACAGACCAGGAGAGGGTCTTCTCAACCCCCCTCACACAGTGAACCAGACAGACCAGGAGAGGGTCTTCTCAACCCCCCTCACACAGTGAACCAGACAGACCAGGAGAGGTCTTCTCAACCCCCCTCACACAGTGAACCAGACAGACCAGGAGAGGGTCTTCTCAGCCCCCCTCACACAGTGAACCAGACAGACCAGGAGAGGGTCTTCTCAACCCCCCCTCACCCAGTGAACCAGACAGACCAGGAGAGGGTCTTCTCAACCCCCCTCACACAGTGAACCAGACAGACCAGGAGAGGGTCTTCTCAACCCCCCCCTCACACAGTGAACCAGACAGACCAGGAGAGGGTCTTCTCGGCCCCCCTCACACAGTGAACCAGACAGACCAGGAGAGGGTCTTCTCAACCCCCCTCACACAGTGAACCAGACAGACCAGGAGAGGGTCTTCTCAGCCCCCCTCACACTGTGAACCAGACAGACCAGGAGAGGGTCTTCTCAACCCCCTCACACAGTGAACCAGACAGACCAGGAGAGGGTCTTCTCAGCCCCCCTCACACAGTGAACCAGACAGACCAGGAGAGGGTCTTCTCAGCCCCCCTCACACAGTGAACCAGACAGACCAGGAGAGGGTCTTCTCAACCCCCCTCACACAGTGAACCAGACAGACCAGGAGAGGGTCTTCTCAACCCCCCTCACACAGTGAACCAGACAGACCAGGAGAGGGTCTTCTCAGCCCCCCTCACACAGTGAACCAGACAGACCAGGAGAGGGTCTTCTCAACCCCCCTCACACAGTGAACCAGACAGACCAGGAGAGGGTCTTCTCAGCCCCCCTCACACAGTGAACCAGACAGACCAGGGAGGGTCTTCTCAACCCCCCTCACACAGTGAACCAGACAGACCAGGAGAGGGTCTTCTCAGCCCCCCCTCACACAGTGAACCAGACAGACCAGGAGAGGGTCTTCTCAACCCCCCTCACACAGTGAACCAGACAGACCAGGAGAGGGTCTTATCAACCCCCCTCACACAGTGAACCAGACAGACAGACCAGGAGAGGGTCTTCTCAACCCCCCTCTCACACAGTGAACCAGACAGACCAGGTGAGGGTCTTCTCAACCCCCCCCTCACACACACTCTCTTTGTACTAATGATCGCGTCAAAAACAAATCTTGATTCTTAATTTTTTGAGCTGAGGTACTTAGCGACACAAAATAGAAAATCTGGAATGATGCTGAATCGGTGAATGAGATTTCACAGCTACTAAGAAGTGAATGAAGAGGGAATTCTTCACATATAGGACTTCTGGCCTGGGGAGCAGGGTCAATTCCATTTCAATTCCAGTCACTTCAGAAAGTTAACCAAATTCCATTTCCAAATTTTTCCAATTCAAATTGGACTTTCAACTTCCTGAATCGACTGGAATTGTAATGGAGTTGACCTTTAACCCTGCGGAGTAGTCTTTAAAACAGGGGTTTAAAGTAACTGTGAAAACCATGTTCTGTTAACTCATACCCAAATAATGTTGTTGACTCTTGTCCTATATTCGGATTTGTGGACAAACAATCAATTGGAGAAATAACACTTCCAAGCTTTAAACTTGTATCACAAAACCGGCCGTTTAAAAAAAAAAAAAAGAAAAAAAAGCTTCCTATTTCCTCAGAGAATGATGTCATCATCCTGAGCCGAAGATACACTTTGGTTTAGGACCTCAAATCGTAGCTTAAGGAGATCCCAAGTGACGTAATTAAAATGATCTACATTGGTTGAGATACCTATAAAACACAAGGCGTTTATTTGACTTGGTGAAAGTATGTTGTTGTTGCTGTTGTTGTTGTTGTTGTTGTTGTTGTTGTTGTTGTTGTTGCTGTTGTTGTTGCTGTTGTTGTTGTTGTTGCTGTTGTTGTTGTTGTTGTTGTTGTTGTTGTTGCTGTTGTTGTTGTTGTTGTTGTTGTTGTTGTTGTTGTTGTTGTTGTTGCTGCTGTTGTTGTTGTTGTTGTTGTTGTTGTTGTTGCTGTTGTTGTTGTTGTTGTTGTTGTTGTTGTTGCTGTTGTTGTTGTTGTTGCTGTTGTTGTTGTTGTTGTTGTTGTTGTTGTTGCTGTTGTTGTTGTTGTTGTTGTTGTTGTTGTTGTTGTTGTTGTTGTTGTTGCTGCTGGTGTTGTTGTTGTTGTTGTTGTTGTTGTTGCTGTTGTTGTTGTTGTTGTTGTTGTTGTTGTTGTTGTTGTTGTTGTTGTTGTTGTTGTTGTTGTTGTTGTTGTTGTTGTTGTTGTTGTTGCTGTTGTTGTTGTTGTTGTTGTTGTTGTTGTTGTTGTTGTTGTTGTTGTTGTTGTTGTTGTTGTTGTTGCTGTTGTTGTTGTTGTTGTTGTTGTTGTTGTTGTTGTTGCTGTTGTTGTTGTTGTTGTTGTTGCTGTTGATCTAACTTGCTAACCACTTTGTTCCCCCCCCCCATGTGGTTTCTTCCTTCACAGACTCCCATGAAATTGATGACCTCTTCCTAAATATTTGGTCACATGATATATTTTGTTTATGGTTTCCTAGAAACAAGGGGTGGCTCAACTTACCCCACTCTCCCCTGCCATTTTTTTGGGGGAGTTAAACGATTGAACTTAAATTCTAATTAATTAATGAATTCATTAATTATAGGTCTTATTTCATAGAAATACTGGACGTCTTCTGATGTCAACACATTATTTATGTTGTTATTTAAGGCGTCCTTTGCAGTTTTTGTGATTTCACCTGAACAGGTGATTTCTTATGTATTTCTCAGCAGCGCAGGTTGAATTAAATTACACCCCAATTAGAAGAAGCAGCAGTTCGTATGTGTCGTCAACCGTGAGGTAGAAAGAAACAGGAAACCTGGAGAAATGAGAGCCAGGAGACATGAGAGCACCACTATTCTTTACAGTATTTCTGCCTGAGCATCTCGATGGACAGAAACATCCCTTTAGCAACACAAACACAAACAGACAGAGAATGAAAGAGACAGAAAGAGAGAGAAAAAGAGAGAAATAGAGAATGAAAGGGGGAAGGAGAAATAGAAAGATAATGAAATAAAGACAGAGAGAAATAAAGACAGAGAGAGAAATAGAAAGATAATGAAATAAAGACAGAGATAGAAATAAAGACAGAGAGAGAAATAGAAAGATAATGAAATAAAGACAGAGAGAAATAAAGAGAGAAATAGACAGACAGAAACACAGACACGCCCCTAAGGTGAGGATGAGAGAAGGAGAGCCAGCATGAGGTCAATAAATAATTCAGAGAACGTATTCCTCTATCGCCCTCTGCTGGCGGCATGTTGTTGACGGAAAGCAAACTGTAAGTGTCTGGATTTCAGCTCGTGGGGATGTTGTGTGTGTGGTCAGACCGCCTTGTTACGGTTTAATGAGCCAGTCGACCTCCAGGAAGAATCCTCATGACAACCCTCCAAGGGGACTCCTCGCATGAATAATGCAGCCTAATTGAGTCTCCTTCAGACAGAACTGAGATCTCCTGCAACCCCCTACAAACTGTAGATAGGGACCTCTCATTCCAACACTGCAACGGGTGGGTGCGTTTGATTGGTAGGGCTCAAGCAACCGACTGTAGACAGGGACCTCTCATTCCAACACAACAACGGGTGGGTGCGTTTGATTGGTAGGGCTCAAGCAACCGACTGTAGACAGGGACCTCTCATTCCAACACAGCAACGGGTGGGTGCGTTTGATTGGTAGGGCTCAAGCAACCGACTGTAGACAGGGACCTCTCATTCCAACACAGCAACGGGTGGGTGCGTTTGATTGGTAGGGCTCAAGCAACCGACTGTAGACAGGGACCTCTCATTCCAACACAGCAACGGGTGGGTGCGTTTGATTGGTAGGGCTCAAGCAACCGACTGTAGACCAAAGTCGAAGAGTGAATTGGGGTGAGGTGCATCTGCGACAGACGAAATGGCAAGGCTCAGATCAAGGCTCAGATCAAGGCTCAGATCAAGGCTCCAGATCAAGGCTCAGATCAAGGCTCAGATCAAGGCTCAGATCAAGGCTCAGATCAAGGCTCAGATCAAGGCTCAGACTTTTTGTTTATTAAAAGTGTTTCTTTATAATGTTGAGATCAACATTTCCCAACCCCCCTCCAGACTACACACACACAAACCGAAATCATAGAATAATAATATACATTGTACAATAAATCAGTGAGAGAGTATCAAAACGTCACATTCCTTTTGTATATATCCGTTGTATAGGCTACATGAATCCCAGCAAAGTTGGTTCCTGTTTCAGTCGTCTTTGGTCACGCTCGCATTGGTCGAAAAACAACAACAACAACAACACCACCATAATGATTGGTTGACAATAGACCCTCCCACAACACAGGCCACGCCTGCAGGGTGGAGTCGGCGAAGAACAACCGCGCAGTCAAAACTTCATGACCTTTTGATCACGTGATTTTTGTAACGTTCGTGCGGTCGACATGTCGGCGCAAACCTGAAACCTTTTCATCCCCATTAATGCAACGCACTTTTCAGACTTCACAAAAGTGATCTAAATGCTCTCCATTAGTCCGAACACCTAAAACGCGGAAGGGTGTGGTTGCACTTATCCAGTAACCGTCCTTATCTTGTAGGCTTTTGCTGCGTTCAAAACAACTGGGAACTCCGAAATCTTCGACTTCTGACTTCAGTGCGTTCAAGACAACTGGGAACTCCGAAATCTTCGGCTTCCGACTTCAGTGCGTTCAAGACAACTGGGAACTCGAAATCTTCGGCTTCCGACTTCAGTGCGTTCAAGACAACTTGGAACTCTGAAAAAATGAGCTCACTCTGGCATTTTTCTAGAGCTCAGACTTTCTAGCCTGAATCTCACTGACGTCATGATTTCACCTCGTTCCCAATTGTCTTGAACACACCATTAGTACCTGTGTGATGCAAATGATGACCTTTATCATGCAATAAAACACTATGACAAAACCAATTTTAAGTCCCATACTGTGACAACACTGACATCATTCCCTGTAACATCAAGCATTTTTACTTAAATATGACCTTCTGAAACAAAATTGGGCATCAGACCTTTATGACACCACCTGATGACATCATTCAGTGTGATGTCTTTATGAATCTGACACCATGTCATTTTGATAATGATCATTGTGACATCATTATGATCCATCAATAGAATTAGGAATTAGAATAGTAACGAGTAGAATCTCTATGATAGAATCTATAGAAATGGATTCTATTTCTTTTGTGACATCATTCCACCAGATTGTGACCAATCACCAGGTGACCAAAACACACAGGTAAATAAATGCCTAGAGTTTATTCAGAAGGATAGATAGAGGTGACAGTGATAAGGAGGGATAATAGATGTGACAGTGACATGGAGGGCAGCTGTAGTTAGTATATGGTCCTAACAGCAGGTAGTGAGAGGTCGTCAGAATAAAGGAATCTTTCATCATAGTCATAGGCGCAGGTCCTAATCCAGGCACTTGTCATCTTCCGTCTGGATTACTGCAACTCGCTGTTGGCTGGGCTCCCTGCCTGTGCCATTAACCCCTACAACTCATCCAGAACGCCGCAGCCCGTCTGGTGTTCAACCTTCCCAAGTTCTCTCACGTCACCCCGCTCCTCCGCTCTCTCCACTGGCTTCCAGTTGAAGCTCGCATCCGCTACAAGACCATGGTGCTTGCCTACGGAGCTGTGAGGGGAACGGCACCTCAGTACCTCCAGGCTCTGATCAGGCCCTACACCCAAACAAGGGCACTGCGTTCATCCACCTCTGGCCTGCTCGCCTCCCTACCACTGAGGAAGTACAGTTCCCGCTCAGCCCAGTCAAAACTGTTCGCTGCTCTGGCTCCCCAATGGTGGAACACACTCCCCTTACGACGCCAGGACAGCGGAGTCAATCACCACCTTCCGGAGACACCTGAAACTCCCACCTCTTTAAGGAATACCTAGGATAGGATAAAGTAATCCTTCTCACCCCCCTTAAAAGGATTTAGATGCACTATTGTAAAGTGGCTGTTCCACTGGATGTCATAAGGTGAATGCACCAATTTGTAAGTCGCTCTGGATAAGAGTGTCTGCTAAATGACTTAAATGTAAATGTAATGTAATGTCAACCACAAGAGATTCAGTAACCATTCATGTAAACTACTGTAACAGAAATCATGACCTGTCTGTTGTCCTCTGTCCAAATCCATCAAGCTAGGAACCAAAGACCTCGCAAAACAACCACATTACCCCTATTCATCTGACTGGAAACAGGGTCCTAACCGGCCTCCCAACTAACAAAACAACCACATCACCCCTATTCATCTGACTGGAAACAGGGTCCCTAACCGGCCTCCCAACTAACAAAACAACCACATCACCCCTATTCATCTGACTGGAAACAGGGTCCCTAACCGGCCTCCCAACTAACAAAACAACCACATCACCCCTATTCATCTGACTGGAAACAGGGTCCCTAACCGCCACCCAACTAACAAAACAACCACATCACCTCTATTCATCTGACTGGAAACAGGGTCCCTAACCGGCCACCCAACTAACAAAACAACCACATCACCCCTATTCATCTGACTGGAAACAGGGTCCCTAACCGGCCACCCAACTAACAAAACAACCACATCACCCCTATTCATCTGACTGGAAACAGGGTCCCTAACCGGCCACCCAACTAACAAAACAACCACATCACCCCTATTCATCTGACTGGAAACAGGGTCCTAACCGGCCACCCAACTAACAAAACAACCACATCACCCCTATTCATCTGACTGGAAACAGGGTCCTAACCGGCCACCCAACTAACAAAACAACCACATCACCCCTATTCATCTGACTGGAAACAGGGTCCCTAACCGGCCACCCAACTAACAAAACAACATGTTCTGAAACAGACACACTTCAACATAAGATACAAGTTAAATCATATTGTCAATTAAATTAAATTCAGATATTTAGAGCAATTACAGGTGCTGTGATAATTCTTCTCATCTTCCTCAACGATGTACTCTCAATGAGGAAATCTAAAAGCCAAGGATATAACTTAATCTTTAACCAACATCTCTTAAATTGTCTCGTAATATTTAATCCCTTAACAAATATACATGCGGCTTTCACAGTATTCCCAACACCCTAACGTATCAAATGAAAACAAATGTCAATCAGTACTTCATTCATCAAAATGAATATCAGCACAGGAGATTATAGTTAATATCAGTACAGATTACAGTTAATATCAGTACAGATTACAGTTAATATCAGTATAGATTACAGTTAATATCAGTATAGATTACAGTTAATATCAGTATAGATTACAGTTAATATCAGCATAGATTATATTTAATATCAGTACAGATTACAGTTAATATCAGTATAGATTACAGTTAATATCAGTACAGATTACAGTTAATATCAGTATAGGAGATTACAGTTAATATCAGTACAGATTACAGTTAATATCAGTATAGGAGATTATAGTTAATATCAGTATAGATTACAGTTAATATCAGCATAGGATATTATAGTTAATATCAGTACAGATTACAGTTAATATCAGTATAGATTACAGTTAATATCGGTACAGATTACAGTTAATATCAGTATAGGAGATTACAGTTAATATCAGTATAGATTACAGTTAATATCAGTATAGGAGATTACAGTTAATATCAGTATAGATTACAGTTAATATCAGTATAGATTACAGTTAATATCAGCATAGGAGATTATAGTTAATATCAGTATAGATTACAGTTAATATCAGCATAGGAGATTACAGTTAATATCAGTACAGATTACAGTTAATATCAGTATAGATTACAGTTAATATCAGTATAGATTACAGTTAATATCAGTATAGATTACAGTTAATATCAGTATAGATTACAGTTAATATCAGTATAGATTACAGTTAATATCAGTATAGATTACAGTTAATATCAGTATAGATTACAGTTAATATCAGTATAGATTACAGTTAATATCAGTATAGATTACAGTTAATATCAGTATAGATTACAGTTAATATCAGTATAGGAAATTACAGTTAATATCAGCATAGGAAATTACAGTTAATATCAGTATAGGAGATTACACTTAATATCAGTATAGGAGATTACAGGCTAGAACAGAATAGAGCAAGACCGAAGGGACTTTTCTGACCAGCATCCCATTGACAGCCCGACTTGCCAAAATAACATTGGTGTTGTTTAAGTTTAGGGTTAATGCAAGGATTTGACAATGAAATATTACGGGTTTGCACGTAAACCATGTCCACTTAGAAGAGAGCCAGCGTGGTTAAAAACAGCTACTGCAGAAAATAAAGCTGTTCTTCCAGTCAAACCAACTCTGGAAAAAACTCAGACTTGGACAATAGTGTTGAGCACACATCAACTCGGAATTCCAAGTCGGAAACTCTGGCATCTTTCTAGAACTTCAACTTTCTGACCTGAGATCACTGATGTCATGGTTGACCTAGTCCCCCTATAGGCTATACATACCAGGAAGACCAGGCAATGCAGGAAGAGGGTGTAGAAGAATGTAATGGTTCTGGCCATCTTGTTGGAGAGAATGCTACGACCCTAAAACACATGGGTGAATGTATGTATGACTCACCAGTATGTATGACTCACCAGGCCAGAGGGTAACCTTGCTACAGATCTATATGAAACACACCACTATATACTGATCACTACACACCACTACATACTGATCACTACATACTGATCAATACACACCACTACATACTTATCACTACATACTGATCAATACACACCACTACATACTGATCACTACATACTGATCACTACACACCACTACATACTGATCACTACATACTGATCAATACACACCACTACATACTGATCACTACATACTGATCAATACACACCACTACATACTTATCACTACATACTGATCAATACACACCACTACATACTGATCACTACATACTGATCCAATACACCACTACATACTGATCAATACACACCACTACATACTGATCAATACACACCACTACATACTGGTCAATACACACCACTACATACTGATCACTACATACTGATCAATACACACCACTACATACTTATCACTACATACTGATCAATACACACCACTACATACTGATCACTACATACTGATCACTACACACCACTACATACTGATCACTACATACTGATCAATACACACCACTACATACTGATCACTACATACTGATCAATACACACCACTACATACTTATCACTACATACTGATCAATACACACCACTACATACTGATCACTACATACTGATCAATACACACCACTACATACTGATCAATACACACCACTACATACTTCAATACACACCACTACATACTGATCAATACACACCACTACATACTGATCACTACATACTGATCAATACACACCACTACATACTTATCACTACATACTGATCAATACACACCACTACATACTGATCACTACATACTGATCAATACACACCACTACATACTGATCACTACATACTGATCAATACACACCACTACATACTGATCACTACATACTGATCAATACACACCACTACATACTGATCAATACACACCACTACATACTGATCAATACACACCACTACATACTGATCAGTACACACCATACATACTGATCACTACACACCACTACATACTGATCAATACACACCACTACATACTGATCAGTACACACCACTACATACTGATCAATACACACCACTACATACTGATCAATACACACCACTACATACTGATCACTACATACTGATCAATACACACCACTACATACTTATAACTACATACTGATCAATACACACCACTACATACTGATCAATACACACCACCACATACTGATCAATACACACCACTACATACTGATCACTACACACCACTACATACTGATCAGTACACACCATTACATACCGATAACGACACACCACTACATACTGACCAGTACACACCACTACATACTGATCAATACACACCGCTACATACTGACCAGTACACACCACTACATACTGATCAGTACACCACCTACATACTGATCATTACACACCACTACATACTGATCACTACACACCACTACATACTGATCAATACACACCACTACATACTGATCAGTACACACCACTACATACTGATCAGTACACACCACTTCATACTGATCAATACACACCACTACATACTGATCAATACACCACCACTACATACTGATCAGTACACACCACTACATACTGATCAGTACACACCACTACATACTCATCACTACACACCACTACATACTGATCAGTACACACCACTACATACTGATCAGTACACACCACTACATACTGATCAGTACACACCACTACATACTAATCACTACACACCACTACATACTGATCAATACACACCCGACATACTGATCACTACACCCACTACATACTGATCACTACACACCACTACATACTGACCCAATACACACCACGACATACTGATCACTACACACCACTACATACTGATCACTACACACCACTACATACTGATCAATACACACCACGACATACTGATCAATACACACCACTACATACTGATCAGTACATACTGATCAATACACACCACTACATACTGATCCAGTACACATCACTACACATACTGACTCAATACACACCACTACATAATGATCAGTACAAACCACTTCATACTGATCAATACACACCACTACATACTGATCCCAGTACACACCACTACATACTGATCACTACACACCACTACATACTGATCAGTACACACCACTACATACTGATCAGTACACATCACTACATACTGATCAATACACACCACTTCATACTGATCAATACACACCACTACATAATGATCAGTACACACCACTACATACTGATCAGTACACATCACTACATACTGATCAATACACACCACTACATAATGATCAGTACAAACCACTTCATACTGATCAATACACACCACTACATACTGATCAGTACACACCACTACATACTGATCACTACACACCCTACATACTGATCAGTACACCACTACATACTGATCAATACACACCACTACATAATGATCAGTACAACCACTTCATACTGATCAATACACACCACTACATACTGATCAGTATACACCACCACATACTGATCAGTACACACCACTACATACTGATCAGTACACACCACTACATACTGATCAGTACACATCACTACACCCTGATCAATACACACCACTACACAATGATCAGTACAAACCACTTCATACTGATCAATACACACCACTACATACTGATCAGTACACACCACTACATACTGATCACTACACCTATACCTAACCCTACATACTGATCAATACACACCACTATATACTGAACAGTACACACCATCACATACTGACTCCAGTACACACCACTACATACTGATCAGTACTGGATCTACATACTGACAGTACACACCATTACATACTGATCAGTACACACCACTCATACTGATCAGTACACACCACTTCATACTGATCAATAACCCATCACCACTTCACAGTCACTACACACCATTACATACAGATCACTACACACCATTACACATACTGATACCAATACACACCATTACATACTGATCAATACACACCACTACATACCGAGTCAATACACACCATTACATACTGATCAGTACACACCACTACATACTGATCAGTACACACCACTTCATACTGATCAATACACACCACTTCATACTGATCACTACACACCACTACATACTGAGTCAGTACACACCACTACATACCGATCAGTACACACCACTACATTCACAGTACACACCACTACATACTGTCATTACACACCACTAC
>NC_068421.1:8535267-8567342 GCF_023373465.1 Oncorhynchus keta
CTACTACTCCCTATACCACACACCTACCTCTCTTGGCACCACACACTACTCTTCTCTCTATAATTCACACACTACCTTTCCCCCTATAACCACACACTACTTCTTATAACTGACACACTACCTTTTCCCCTATAACCACAACTCTTTTCTCTATAACTATTACTTCATTTTTCTCTTTATAACTATTATTACTACTTTTTCTCTTTATAACCACACACTACTTCTATAACCACACTACCTTTTTCTCTATAACCACACTACCCCTATAACCACACACTACCTTCTATAACACACACACTACCTTTCCCCTATAACCACACACTACCTTTTCCCCTATAACCACACACTACCTTTCCCCTATAACCACACACTACCTTTTCCCCCTATAACCACTACCCCCCTATAACCACACTACCTTTCCCTATAACCACACACTACCCCTATAACCACACACACACTTCTATAACCACACACTACCTTTTCCCCTATAACCACACACATTTTTTACCTTCTATAACCTCACACTACTTCTATAACCACACACTACCCCCCTATAACCACACACTACTCCCCTATAACCACACTACCTCCCCTATAACCACACACTACCTTTCCCCCTATAACCACACACTACCTTTCCCTCCTATAACCACACACACCTCTATAACCACACTACCTTTCCCTATAACCACACACTACTTCTATAACCACACACTACCCCTATAACCACACACTACCCCTATAACCACACTACCCCCCTATAACCACATTACCCCTATAACCACACACTACCTTTCCCTATAACCACACACTACCTTTCCCCCTATAACCAAACACTACCCTCTATAACCACTATCCCCCTATAACCACACACTACCCCTATAACCACACACTACCTCCCCCTATAACCACACTACCTTTTCCCTATAACCACACATTACCTTTTCCCCTATAACCACACACTACCTTTTCCCCTATAACCACACACTATCCCCTTTATAACCACACACTATCCCCCTATAACCACACACTACCCCCCTATAACCACACACTACCTTTTCCCTATAACCACACACTACCTTTTCCCCCTATAACCACACACTACCTTTTCCTCTTATAACCACACACTACCTCCTTAACCACACACTACCTTTTCCCCTATAACCACACACTACCCCTATAACCACACACTACCCCCCTATAACCTTATAACACACGCTACCTTTTTCCCCTATAACCACACACTACCTTTCCCTCCTATAACCACACACTACTTCTATAACACACACTACCTTTTCCCTATAACAATACACTACTTTCCCCTATAACCACACACTACCTTCTATAACCACACACTACCTTTCCCCCTATAACCACACACTACCCCTATAACCACACACTACCTCCCTATAACCACACATCACTTCTATAACCACTACCTTTCCCTCTATAACCACACTACCTTTTCCCCTATAACCACACACTACCCCTCTATAACCACATAATTACACATCCCCTATAACCACACACTACTCCCCTATAACCACACTACCTTTTTCCCTATAACCACACACTACCCCCTATAACCACACTACCTTTCCCCCTATAACCACACACTACCTTTTATAACCACACACTACCTTCCCCTTTATAACACACACTACCCCCCTATAACCACACACTACCTTTCCCCCTATAACCACACACTACCTTTCCCCTATAACCACACTACCTTTTCCCCTATAACCACACACTCACTCTTATAACACACACACTACCCCCCCCTATAACCACACACTACCTTTCCTCTATAACCACACACTACCTTTCCCCCTATAACCACACACTACCTTTTCCCCTATAACCACACTACCCTTTCCCTATAACCACACACCTTTTCCCCTATAACCACACACTACCTTTTCCCTTATAACCACACACTACCCCCTATAACCACACCTTTTCCCCTTATAACCACACACTACTCCCCTATAACCACACACTACCTTTCCTATAACCACACTACCTTTTCCCCATTATAACCACACACTACCTTTCCCCTTATAACCACACACTACCTTTCCCCTATAACCACACACACTACCTTTCCCTATAACCACACTACCCCCTATAAACCACACATTTTCATACCACTTCTATAACTACACACACTACCTTCTATAACACACACTACCCCTATAACCACACACTACCTTCCCCCTATAACCACACACTCACTTCTATAATCACACACTACTTCCCTATAACCACTACCTTTTCCCCCTATAACCACTACCTTTCCCTTATAACCACACACTACCTTTCCCTATAACCACACACTACCCCCCTATAACCACACTACCTTTCCCCCTTATAACCACACACTACCTTTCCCTATAACCACTACCTTTTCTCTATAAATTCACACTAATTATCCCTAGCACCATACACTACTTTTTCCTATAACCATACCTACCCTTATAATTCACATACCTTTTCCCCTATAACCATACACACTCCCTATAACCACACACTACCTTTTCCCTATAACCACACACTATCCCTATAACCACACACTACCTTTTTCCCCCATAACCACACACTACCCCTCCCCTATAACCACACACTCACCTTTCCCCCCATAACCACACACTACCTTTCCCCCTATAACCACACACTACCCTCCTATAACCACACACTACCCCTATAACCACACACTATTCTATAACCACACACTACCTTCCCTTTATAACCACACACTACCTCTCCTATGTTCACACACTACTCTTCCCCTATAACCACACACTACCTTCTTCCCTATAACCACACACACTATCCCTCCCTATAACACACACTACCTCTATGACCACACACTACCTTTCCCCCTATAACCACACACTACCTTTTCTATGACCACACACTACCCCCCCTATAACCACACTACCCTCCCCTATAACCACACACTACCTTTCCCCTATAACCACACACTACCTTTTCCCCTATAACCACACACTACTACCCTCTCTATAACCACACTACTTCCCTCCCCTATAACCACACACTTTTTCCCCTATAACCACACTACCTTTTCCCCTATAACCACACACTACCTCCTATGACCACACTACCTTTCCCCTATAACCACACACTACCTCTCCTTATAACCACACACTACCTCTATAACCACACACTACCTATCTCTATAATTCACACACTACTCTTTCTTATAAACTGCCATTAACTACTCTCCTCTATAATTCACACTACTTCCCTCCTTATAATACACATCTACTTCCTCTTATAATTCACATTACTCATTTCTCTCTTTATAACCACATTACTCATTTTTCTCTTTATAACCATATACATCATTTTTTTCCTCTTTATAACCTCACTACCACACACACACTTACTATAAATTCACACTACTACTTTATAACCACACACTACCTTTCCCCTATAACCACACACACCACCTTTCCTTCCCCTATAACCACACACTACCCCCTATAACCACACACTCATTTCCCTATAACCACACACTACCCCCTATAACCACACACTACCCTCCCTATAACCACACACTACCCCTATAAACACACACTACCCCCCCTATAACCACACACTACCTTTCCCCCTATAACCACACGCTACCTCTACCCTATAATTCACACTACTTCTTCTATAACACACACACTTTCTATAACCTCTACCTCTATAAACTACACACTACTACCTCACCCTATAACCACACACTACCCCCCTATAACCACACACTCCCCTATAACCACACACTCCCCTATAACCACACACTACCTTTCCAGAGAGTCAGAGAGAGGTTGGCTGTCCCATCGCAGGTTGTCCCAGTGAGGGTTGGTTGTCCCAGTGAGGGTTGTCCCAGTGCAGGTTGTCCCAGCGAGGGTTAGTTGTCCCAACACAGGTTGTCCCAGCGAGGGTTGGTTGTCCCAGCACAGGTCGTCCCAGCGAGGGTTGTCCCAGCGAGGGTTGTCCCAGTGCAGGTTGTCCCAGCGAGGGTTAGTTGTCCCAACACAGGTTGTCCCAGCGAGGTTGGTTGTCCCAGCACAGGTCGTCCCAGCGAGGGTTGGTTGTCCCAGTGAGGGTTGGTTGTCCCAGCACAGGTCGCCCCAGCGAGGGTTGGTTGTCCCAGTGAGGGTTGGTTGTCCCAGCCAGGTTGGTTGTCCCAACACAGGTTGTCCCAGCGAGGGTTGGTTGTCCCAGCACAGGTTGTCTGACCCATACATACTGTATGTTTAGCTAACATCCAAAGACCTTTAAGCTGCCGTGTGAACTGGCTGAGATGCAGACACACGACCCGTGCTCACCCATACCCGTCACGCACGGGAGAAACTACCGCAGGCGCACACACACTCACTCACTCACTCACTCACTCACTCACTCACTCACTCACTCACTCACTCACTCACTCACTCACACACACACACACACACACACACACACACACACTCAGTGGCTGCTTTATCCAATAGTATTAATGAATATGCTTCTACACCTGCATTGCTTGCTGTTTGGGGTTTTAGGCTGGGTTTCTGTACAGCACTTTGAGATATCAGCTGATGTACGAAGGGCTATATAAATACATTTGATTTGATTTGATTGATATAGAGCTCGGTGGCTGCTTTATCCAATAGTATTAATGAATATAGAGCTCGGTGGCTGCTTTATCCAATAGTATTAATGAATATAGAGCTCGGTGGCTGCTTTATCCAATAGTATTAATGAATATAGAGCTCGGTGGCTGCTTTATCCAATAGTATTGATGAATATAGAGCTCAGTGGCTGCTTTATCAATAGTATTAATGAATATAGAGCTCGGTGGCTGCTTTATCAATAGTATTAATGAATATAGAGCTCGGTGGCTGCTTTATCCAATAGTATTGATGAATATAGAGCTCGTTGGCTGCTTTATCCAATAGTATTAATGAATATAGAGCTCGGTGGCTGCTTTATCCAATAGTATTAATGAATATAGAGCTCGTTGGCTGCTTTATCCAATAGTATTAATGAATATAGAGCTCGTTGGCTGCTTTATCCAATAGTATTAATGAATATAGAGCTCGTTGGCTGCTTTATCCAATAGTATTAATGAATATAGAGCTCGGTGGCTGCTTTATCCAATAGTATTAATGAATATAGAGCTCTGTGGCTGCTTTATCCAATAGATTAATGAATATAGAGCTCGGTGGCTGCTTTATCCAATAGTATTAATGAATATAGAGCTCGGTGGCTGCTTTATCCAGTATTAATGAATATAGAGCTCGGTGGCTGCTTTATCCAATAGTATTAATGAATATAGAGCTCGTGGCTGCTTTATCAATAGTATTAATGAATATAGAGCTCGGTGGCTGCTTTATCCAATAGTATTAATGAATATAGAGCTCGGTGGCTGCTTTATCCAATAGTATTAATGAATATAGAGCTCGGTGGCTGCTTTATCCAATAGTATTGATGAATATAGAGCTCGGTGGCTGCTTTATCCAATAGTATTAATGAATATAGAGCTCGGTGGCTGCTTTATCCAATAGTATTAATGAATATAGAGCTCGGTGGCTGCTTTATCCAATAGTATTAATGAATATAGAGCTCGGTGGCTGCTTTATCCAATAGTATTAATGAATATAGAGCTCGGTGGCTGCTTTATCCAATAGTATTAATGAATATAGAGCTCGGTGGCTGCTTTATCCAATAGTATTAATGAATATAGAGCTCGGTGGCTGCTTTATCCAATAGTATTAATGAATATAGAGCTCGGTGGCTGCTTTATCCAATAGTATTAATGAATATAGAGCTCGGTGGCTGCTTTATCCAATAGTATTGAATGAATCAATGCATAGATAATACATAGTTGAAACATTAAATTAAAACATGCTGAATTATTCACAACCAGGTAAAAAAATACTGACGGCAACAGGAGAAATGTTGTACTATAACACACAGGGGTTTATCTTTACACTACACATCTTGCCCTCCAGCTAACTCTGCTGTGTATAACACATGGACATATCTTCCCACTCTCCAGAGCGCTATCTAGAGTGTGTGTGTGTGTGTGTGTGTGTGTGTGTGTGTGTGTGTGTGTGTGTGTGTGTGTGTGTGTGTGTGTGTGTGTGTGTGTGTGTGTGTTTGTGTGTGAATGTGTGTTTGTGTGCGAATGTGTGTGTGTGTGTGTGTGTGTGTGTGTGTGTGTGTGTGTGTGTGTGTGTGTGTGTGTGTGTGTGTGTGTGTGGGTGACTGCCAGCACTATGCTATAAAGCTGGAGGCAGAACAAAACAGCTCCTTGGCAGGGGATGGATTTAGATTAGAGGAAAAACGTACCGTCTGGTTTGCTTCACATAAGGAATTAGGTATTGCTAACTTTTGGTACAGTCAGGACAGTTGAAGTCGGAAGTTTACATACACTTAGGTTGGAGTGATATGATCTATAACTATAATATGATCTATAAAGATAAGATGATCTAGAACTATAATATGATCTATAACTATAATATGATCTATAATATGATATATAACTATAATATGATCTATAATATGATCTATCACTATAATATGATCTATAACTATAATATGATCTATAATATGATATATAACTATAATATGATCTATAATATGATCTATAACTATAATATGATCTATAACTATAAGATGATCCATAACTATAATATGATCTATAAAGATAAGATGATCTAGAACTATAAGATGATCTATAATATGATCTATAACTATAATATGATCTATAACTATAATATGATCTATAACTATAATATGATCTATAACTATAAGATGATCCATAACTATAATATGATCTATAAAGATAAGATGATCTATAACTATAAGATGATCTATAATATATGATCTATAATATGATCTATAACTATAAGATGATCTATAACTATAAGATGATCTATAACTATAATATGATCTATAATATGATCTATAATATGATCTATAACTATAAGATGATCTATAATATGATCTATAATATGATCTATAATATGATCTATAATATGATCTATAACTATAAGATGATCTATAACTATAATATGATCTATAATATGATCTATAACTATAATATGATCTATAACTATAATATGATCTATAACTATAATATGATCTATAACTATAATATGATCTATAAAGATAAGATGATCTAGAACTATAAGATGATCTATAACTATAAGATGATCTATAATATGATCTATAATATGATCTATAATATGATCTATAATATGATCTATAATATGATCTATAACTATAAGATGATCTATAACTATAATATGATCTATAATATGATCTATAACTATAATATGATCTATTACTATAATATGATCTATAACTATAATATGATCTATAAATATAATATGATCTATAATATGATCTATTACTATAAGATGATCTATAACTATAATATGATCTATCACTATAATATGATATATAACTATAATATGATCTATAATATGATCTATAACTATAATATGATCTATAATATGATATATAACTATAATATGATCTATAATATGATCTATCACTATAATATGATCTATAACTATAAGATGATCTATAACTATAAGATGATCTATAACTATAATATGATCTATTACTATAATATGATCTATAACTATAATATGATCTATAACTATAATATGATCTATTACTATAATATGATCTATAACTATAATATGATCTATAACTATAATATGATCTATTACTATAAGATGATCTATAACTATAATATGATCTATTACTATAATATGATCTATAACTATAATATGATCTATAACTATAATATGATCTATTACTATAAGATGATCTATAACTATAATATGATCTATAACTATAATATGATCTATAACTATAATATGATCTATAATATGATCTATAACTATAATATGATCTATAATATGATCTATTACTATAAGATGATCTATAACTATAATATGATCTATAACTATAATATGATCTATAACTATAATATGATCTATAACTATAATATGATCTATAACTATAATATGATCTATAACTATAATATGATCTATAACTATAATATGATCTATTACTATAATATGATCTATAATATGATCTATAACTGTAATATGATCTATAACTATAATATGATCTATAACTGTAATATGATCTATTACTATAATATGATCTATAACTATAATATGATCTATTACTATAAGATGATCTATAATATGATCTATAACTATAATATGATCTATTACTATAATATGATCTATTACTATAATATGGTTATAGTTATTACTATAAGATGATCTATAACTATAATATGATCTATTACTATAATATGATCTATTACTATAAGATGATCTATAACTATAATATGATCTATTACTATAATATGATCTATAATATGATCTATTACTATAAGATGATCTATAACTATAATATGATCTATAATATGATCTATAACTATAATATGATCTATAATATGATCTATCACTATAATATGATCTATAATATGATCTATCTCTATAATATGAT
Organism: Oncorhynchus keta; assembly: GCF_023373465.1. Lineage (NCBI taxonomy): Eukaryota > Metazoa > Chordata > Actinopteri > Salmoniformes > Salmonidae > Oncorhynchus > Oncorhynchus keta. The sequence goes on from NC_068421.1 coordinate 8,543,806, forward strand.
CTATAATATGATCTATTACTATAAGATGATCTATAACTATAATATGATCTATAATATGATATATAACTATAATATGATATATAATATGATATATAACTATAATATGATCTATAATATGATCTATCTCTATAATATGATCTATAATATGATCTATTACTATAAGATGATCTATAACTATAATATGATCTATTACTATAAGATGAGGGTGAATATGATCTATAATATGATCTATAATATGATCTATAATATGATCTATAACTATAATATGATCTATAATATGATATATAGATCTATAATATGATCTATAACTATAAGATGATCTATTACTATAATATGATCTATTACTATAATATGATCTATAACTATAATATGATCTATTACTATAATATGATCTATAATATGATCTATAATATGATCTATTACTATAATATGATCTATAACTATAATATGATCTATAATATGATCTATAATATGATCTATAACTATAATATGATCTATAATATGATCTATTACTATAAGATGATCTATAACTATAATATGATCTATAATATGATCTATAACTATAATATGATCTATAACTATAATATGATCTATTACTATAATATGATCTATAACTATAATATGATCTATTACTATAATATGATCTATAACTATAATATGATCTATTACTATAATATGATCTATAACTATAATATGATCTATAACTATAATATGATCTATTACTATAAGATGATCTATAACTATAATATGATCTATTACTATAAGATGATCTATAACTATAATATGATCTATAACTATAATATGATCTATTACTATAAGATGATCTATAACTATAATATGATCTATTACTATAATATGATCTATAACTATAATATGATCTATAATATGATCTATTACTATAAGATGATCTATAACTATAATATGATCTATAATATGATCTATAACTATAATATGATCTATAATATGATCTATAATATGATCTATAATATGATCTATAACTATAATATGATCTATAACTATAAGATGATCTATAACTATAAGATGATCTATAACTATAATATGATCTATAACTATAAGATGATCTATAACTATAAGATGATCTATAACTATAATATGATCTATAACTATAATATGATCTATAACTATAAGATGATCTATAACTATAAGATGATCTATAACTATAATATGATCTATAACTATAAGATGATCTATAACTATAAGATGATCTATAACTATAAGATGATCTATAACTATAAGATGATCTATAATATGATCTATAACTATAAGATGATCTATAACTATAATATGATCTATAAAGATAAGATGATCTATAACTATAAGATGATCTATAACTATAAGATGATCTATAACTATAATATGATCTATAACTATAAGATGATCTATAATATGATCTATAATATGATCTATTACTATAAGATGATCTATAACTATAATATGATCTATAACTATAATATGATCTATAACTATAATATGATCTATAACTATAATATGATCTATAACTATAAGATGATCTATAATATGATCTATAATATGATCTATAATATGATCTATAATATGATCTATAACTATAAGATGATCTATAACTATAATATGATCTATAATATGATCTATAACTATAAGATGATCTATAATATGATCTATAATATGAATATAACTATAAGATGATCTATAACTATAATATGATCTATAATATGATCTATAACTATAATATGATCTATAACTATAATATGATCTATAATATGATCTATAACTATAAGATGATCTATAACTATAATATGATCTATTACTATAAGATGATCTATAATATGATCTATAATATGATCTATAACTATAAGATGATCTATAATATGATCTATAATATGATCTATAACTATAAGATGATCTATAACTATAATATGATCTATAACTATAAGATGATCTATAATATGATCTATAATATGATCTATAACTATAAGATGATCTATAATATGATCTATAATATGATCTATAACTATAATATGATCTATAACTATAAGATGATCTATAACTATAATATGATCTATAATATGATCTATAACTGTAATATGATCTATAACTATAAGATGATCTAGAACTATAAGATGATCTATAATATGATCTATAACTATAAGATGATCTATAACTATAATATGATCTATAACTATAAGATGATCTATAACTATAAGATGATCTATAATATGATCTATAACTATAAGATGATCTATAATATGATCTATAATATGATCTATAACTATAATATGATCTATTACTATAAGATGATCTATAATATGATCTATAACTATAATATGATCTATAACTATAAGATGATCTATAACTATAAGATGATCTATAACTATAAGATGATCTATAACTATAATATGATCTATTACTATAATATGATCTATCACTATAATATGATCTATAATATGATCTATAACTATAATATGATCTATAACTATAATATGATCTATAACTATAATATGATCTATAATATGATCTATAACTATAATATTATCTATAATATGATCTATTACTATAATATGATCTATAACTATAATATGATCTATAACTATAATATGATCTATAATATGATCTATAACTATAATATGATCTATAATATGATCTATAACTATAATATGATCTATAACTATAATATGATCTATAACTATAATATGATCTATAACTATAATATGATCTATAACTATAATATGATCTATAACTATAATATGATCTATAACTATAGTATGATCTATAATATGATCTATAACTATAATATGATCTATAAATACAATATGATCTATAACTATAATATGATCTATAAATACAATATGATCTATAACTATAATATGATCTATAACTATAATATGATCTATAACTATAATATGATCTATAAATACAATATGATCTATAACTATAATATGATCTATAATATGATCTATAACTATAATATGATCTATAATATGATATATAATATGATCTATAACTATAATATGATCTATAATATGATCTATAAATATAATATGATATGGACACATATGGTGTTTATACTTGAGAACTATTGTTTGTACAGATGAACGTAGTACCTTCAGGCGTTTGGACATTGATCCCAAGGATGAACTATTGATTTTCCCATGATGTCAAGCAAAGAGGCACTGAGTTTGAAGGTAGGCCTTGAAATACATCCACAGGTAAACCTCCACTGACTCAAATGATGCCAATTAGCCTATCAGGAGCTTCTTAAGCCATGGCATCATTTTCTGAAATTTTCCAAGCTGTTTAAAGGCACAGTCAACTTAGTGTATGTAAACTTCTGACCCACTGGATTTGTGATACAGTGAATTATAAATGAAATAATCTGTCTGTAAACAATTGTTGGAAAAATTACTGGTGTCATGCACAAAGTAGATGTCCTCACCGACTCGCCAAAACTATAGTTTGTTTACAAGAAATTTGTGTAGTGGTTGAAAACGAGTTTTAATGACTCCACAACCTAATTGTATGTTAACTTCTGACTTCAACTGTACGTTCACATGCTAGTCGAATCCAGGAAACTATGACATTTCTAACTTGCTAACTGGTTGTAGTTACACGTGCCGCGTTCAGCAAGTCGAAAACGTCTTGAGTTTCTTAGATCCGACTAGCATGTGAACACGGCCATACTGTATTACTTCAATGACCTCAACTACTATGTACCCCTGCACATTGACCCAGTACTTCCTGTATTCAGCCTCGTTATTACCTCAACTACTATGTACCCCTGCACATTGACCCAGTACTTCCTGTATTCAGCCTCATTATTACCTCAACTACTACGTACCCTGCACATTGACTCAGTACTTCCTGTATTCAGCCTCATTATTACCTCAACAACTACGCACTCTGCACATTGACTCAGTACTTCCTGTATTCAGCCTCGTTATTACCTCAACAACCACGTACCCCTGCACATTGACTCAGTACTTCCTGTATTCAGCCTCGTTATTACCTCAACAACTACGTACCCCTGCACATTGACTCAGTACTTCCTGTATTCAGCCTCGTTATTACCTCAACTACTATGTACCCCTGCACATTGACCCAGTACTTCCTGTATTCAGCCTCATTATTACCTCAACTACTATGTACCCCTGCACATTGACTCAGTACTGCTACTCCTCGTATATAGCCTTGTTATTACCTTAACTACTACGTACCCCTGCACATTGACTCAGTACTGCTACTCCTCGTCTATGTACCCCTGCACATTGACTCAGTACTGCTACTCCTCATATATAGCCTTGTTATTACCTTAACTACTATGTACCCCTGCACATTGACTCAGTACTGCTACTCCTCGTATATAGCCTCGTTATTACCTCAACTACTACGTACCCCTGCACATTGACTCAGTACTTCCTGTATTCAGCCTCGTTATTACCTCAACAACTACGTACCCCTGCACATTGACTCAGTACTTCCTGTATTCAGCCTCCTTATTACCTCAACAACTACGTACCCCTGCACATTGACTCAGTACTTCCTGTATTCAGCCTCGTTATTTCCTCAACAACTACGTACCCCTGCACATTGACTCAGTACTTCCTGTATTCAGCCTCGTTATTACCTCAACAACTACGTACCCCTGCACATTGACTCAGTACTTCCTGTATTCAGCCTCGTTATTACCTCAACTACTACGTACCCTGCACATTGACTCAGTACTTCCTGTATTCAGCCTCGTTATTACCTCAACTACTACGTACCCCTGCACATTGACTCAGTACTTCCTGTATTCAGCCTCGTTATTACCTCAACAACTACGTACCCCTGCACATTGACTCAGTACTTCCTGTATTCAGCCTCGTTATTACCTCAACAACTACGTACCCCTGCACATTGACTCAGTACTTCCTGTATTCAGCCTCCTTATTACCTCAACTACTACGTACCCTGCACATTGACTCAGTACTACCTGTATTCAGCCTCCTTATTACCTCAACTACTACGTGCCCCTGCACATTGACTCAGTACTGCTACTCTCGTATATAGCCTCGTTATTACCTCAACTACAATGTACCCCTGCACATTGACTCAGTACTGCTACTCCTCGTATATAGCCTCGTTATTACCTCAACTACTACGTACCCCTGCACATTGACTCAGTACTTCCTGTATTCAGCCTCGTTATTACCTCAACTACTATGTACCCCTGCACATTGACTCAGTACTTCCTGTATTCAGCCTCATTATTACCTCAACTACTACGTACCCCTGCACATTGACCCAGTACTTCCTGTATTCAGCCTCATTATTACCTCAACTACTATGTACCCCTGCACATTGACTCAGTACTGCTACTCCTCGTATATAGCCTCATTATTACCTCAACTACTACGTACCCCTGCACATTGACTCAGTACTTCCTGTATTCAGCCTCGTTATTACCTCAACTACTATGTACCCCTGCACATTGACTCAGTACTTCCTGTATTCAGCCTCATTATTACCTCAACTACTACGTACCCCTGCACATTGACCCAGTACTTCCTGTATTCAGCCTCATTATTACCTCAACTACTACGTACCCCTGCACATTGACCCAGTACTTCCTGTATTCAGCCTCATTATTACTTCAACTACTACGTACCCCTGCACATTGACCCAGTACTTCCTGTATTCAGCCTCATTATTACCTCAACTACTACGTACCCCTGTTGTTACTCCACACCTGTTGTTACTCTACACCTGTTGTTACTCTACACCTGTTGTTGCTCTACACCTGTCGTTGCTCTACACCTGTTGTTACTCTACACCTGTTGTTACTCTACACCTGTCGTTACTCTACACCTGTCGTTACTCTACACCTGTCGTTGCTCTACACCTGTTGTTGCTCTACACCTGTTGTTACTCTACACCTGTTGTTGCTCTACACCTGTTGTTACTCCACACCTGTTGTTACTCTACACCTGTTGTTACTCTACACCTGTTGTTGCTCTACACCTGTTGTTGCTCTACACCTGTTGTTACTCTACACCTGTTGTTACTCTACACCTGTTGTTACTCTACACCTGTCGTTGCTCTACACCTGTTGTTACTCTACACCTGTTGTTGCTCTACACCTGTTGTTACTCTACACCTGTTGTTGCTCTACACCTGTTGTTACTCTACACCTGTTGTTGCTCTACACCTGTCGTTGCTCTACACCTGTTGTTACTCTACACCTGTTGTTGCTCTACACCTGTTGTTACTCTACACCTGTTGTTACTCTACACCTGTTGTTACTCTACACCTGTTGTTACTCTACACCTGTTGTTACTCTACACCTGTTGTATTCGACGCGTGAGAACAATGAAATGTGGTAATTGTGATGGTAGCCATTTTGACGAAACCTAAAAAGATAAACCTCCACACGTGGTACCATTGAAAGGCCCAGAATGTCCTCTCAAAGGTACAACAGGACCTGACACAGTGGCTTGCCTACCAAACACTAATTTCCATTAGAGAAGATGAATAGCAGGCTCTCAGGAGGATATAACAGTATTGTGTTATTTGATAAGATCAGGTATTGACTTTAGAGAGAGAGAGCCAGGTCCCAAGGTGCCCTCTGAACCACAGTCTGCTAGGCTACGTTCCAAATCAATCCCTACCCCTAGACATTAACCCCTAGACACTACCCCTAGACATTAACCCCTAGACACTACCCCTAGACATTAACCCCTAGATACTACCCCTAGACACTACCCCCTATATACTACCCCTAGAAACTACACCCTATATACTACCCCTAATAACTACCCTCTGTTCCACAGTTTATAACCTCTAAACCCTCTGTTCCACAGTTTATAACCTCTAAACCCCTCTGTTCCACAGTTTATAACCTCTAAACGCCTCAGTTCCACAGTTTATAACCTCTAAACCCCTCTGTTCCACAGCAACACAGTTTATAACCTCTAAACCCCTCTGTTCCACAGTAACAGTTTATAACCTCTAAACCCCTCTGTTCCACAGTAACACAGTTTATAACCTCTAAACCCCTCTGTTCCACAGTAACACAGTTTATAACCTCTAAACCCCTCTGTTCCACAGTTTATAACCTCTAAACCCCTCTGTTCCACAGTAACACAGTTTATAACCTCTAAACCCCTCTGTTCCACAGTAACACAGTTTATAACCTCTAAACCCCTCTGTTCCACAGTAACACAGTTTATAACCTCTAAACCCCTCTGTTCTACAGTAACACAGTTTATAACCTCTAAACCCTCTGTTCCACAGTTTATAACCTCTAAACCCTCTGTTCCACAGTAACACAGTTTATAACCTCTAAACCCCTCTGTTCCACAGTTTATAACCTCTAAACCCCTCTGTTCCACAGTAACACAGTTTATAACCTCTAAACCCCTCTGTTCCACAGTAACAGTTTATAACCTCTAAACCCCTCTGTTCCACAGTTTATAACCTGTAAACCCTCTGTTGCACAGTTTATAACCTCTAAACCCGTCTGTTCCATAGTAACACAGTTTATAACCTCTAAACCCCTCTGTTCCACAGTTTATAACCTCTAAACCCCTCTGTTCCACAGTTTATAACCTCTAAACCCCTCTGTTCCACAGTAACACCGTTTATAACCTCTAAACCCCTCTGTTCCACAGTTTATAACCTCTAAACCCCTCTGTTCCACAGTTTATAACCTCTAAACCCCTCTGTTCCAGTTTATAACCTCTAAACCCTCTGTTTATCATCTCTAAACCCCTCTGTTTATAACCTCTAAACCCCTGTTTATAACCTCTAAACCCCTGTTTATAATCTATAAACCCCTCTGTTTATAATCTATAAACCCCTCTGTTCCACAGTAATGGTTATGAGCAGCTTCATGGCACCAGCTAAACCAGACCAGACTAAACTTCTAGAGGCCTTATACGATTGTTTTTATTGACAACAGTTTTTTTATTGACAAAAGTTTTTTATATTTTTTATTGACAACAGTGAGTGAACACTTACTCCGTAATACCTGGCTGTACTCACCGGCATTAACCCCCCCCCCCCTACTAAACGAATGAGAAGAAAAAGTCCTCGAAGAGCATCTAATGACCCTGAGTGGTTATGTATGATAACGTTGGTAAAATCAGACTAGCTCCCTGCTGCCACCTGGTGTTTAAAGTATGACAACAGTTTGTGAACGCCTAAAACATAGAACTGCTGGCCCATGTTGACTCCAATCCTTCCCACAGCTGTGTCAAGTTGGCTGGATGTCCTTGGGGGGTTCATTCTTGATTCAAACAGGAAACTGTGGAGCGTGAAAACCTAGCGACGTTGCAGTTCTTGACACAAACCGGTGCGCCTGGCATCTACTACCATTCTCCATTTAAAGACACTTAAATATTTTGTCTTGGCCCATTCACCTTTGAATGGCACACATACACAATCCATGTCTCAATTATCTCAAGGCTTAAAATCCTTCCTTCCCCGCCATGTTGACCTCCTCCATGCCCAGGGACTTGACCAGACACGCCCGATGATGGCTGAACTGGTCAAAGGTGTGCTTCCCATGATACCTTCCTGTTCCACTCTGACCTATGGGGTTAAGAGGTCGCAGGGCTAGGGTCAGATGAGGGGGCAAAGGGTCATGTGACTCGTTGTGAAGGATTATGTTTATTAATATTTATAATATTTATTATTATGTTAGCTGCATGATGGTCTAGCAGCACTTCTCCAACTCCCAAGGTCACGCTACCTTTCTACTCAGTCCCAATGTCACGCTACCCTTCAACTCAGTCCCAAGGTCACACAACGCTACAACTCAGCCCCAAGGACACGCTACCCTTCAACTCAGTCCCAAAGACACGCTACCCTCCAACTCAGTCCCAAGGACACGCTACCCTGCCCCCTCATCTCTTTTCTCTCCAAAACTCTTGAGCGTGCCGTCCTTGGCCAGCTCTACCGCTATCTCTCTCAGAATGACCTTCTTGATCCAAATCAGTCAGGTTTCAAGACTAGTCATTCAACTGAGACTGCTCTTCTCTGTATCACGGAGGCGCTCCGCACTGCTAAAGCTAACTCTCTCTCCTCTGCTCTCATCCTTCTAGACCTATCGGCTGCCTTCGATACTGTGAACCATCAGATCCCTCCCTCTCCACCCTCTCCGAGTTGGGCATCTCCGGCGCGGCCCACGCTGGATTGCTTCCTACCTGACAGGTCGCTCCTACCAGGTGGCGTGGCGAGAATCTGTCTCCTCACCACGCGCTCTCACCACTGGTGTCCCCCAGGGCTCTGTTCTAGGCCCTCTTATTCTCGCTATACACCAAGTCACTTGGCTCTGTCATAACCTCACATGGTCTCTCCTATCATTGCTATGCAGACGACACACAATTAATCTTCTCCTTTCCCCTTCTGATGACCAGGTGGCGAATCGCATCTCTGCATGTCTGGCAGACATATCAGTGTGGATGACGGATCACCACCTCAAGCTGAACCTCAGCAAGACGGAGCTCCTCTTCCTCCCGGGGAAGGACTGCCCGTTCCATGATCTCGCCATCACGGTTGACAACTCCATTGTGTCCTCCTCCCAGAGCGCTAAGAACCTTGGCGTGATCCTGGACAACACCCTGACGTTCTCAACTAACATCAAGGCGGTGTCCCGTTCCTGTAGGTTCATGCTCTACAACATCCGCAGAGTACTACCCCTGCCTCACACAGGTAGCGGCGCAGGTCCTAATACAGGCACTTGTCATCTCCCGTCTTGATTACTGCAACTCGCTGTTGGCTGGGCTCCTGCCTGTGCCATTAAAACCCCTACAACTCATCCAGAACGCCGCAGCCCGTCTGGTGTTCAACCTTCCCAAGTTCTCTCACGTCACCCCGCTCCTCCGCTCTCTCCACTGGCTTCCAGTTGAAGCTCGCATCCGCTACAAGACCATGGTGCTTGCCTACGGAGCTGTGAGGGGAACGGCACCTCAGTACCTCCAGGCTCTGATCAGGCCCTACACCCAAACAAGGGCACTGCGTTCATCCACCTCTGGCCTGCTCGCCTCCCTACCACTGAGGAAGTACAGTTCCCGCCAGCCCAGTCAAAACTGTTCGCTGCTCTGGCCCCCAATGGTGGAACAAACTCCCTCACGACGCCAGGACAGCGGAGTCCATCACCACCTTCCGGAGACACCTGAAACCCCACCTCTTCAAGGAATACCTAGGATAGGGTAAGCAAGGGTAAGTAATCCTTCTCACCCCAAAAAAAAAAAAAAAAAAAGATTTAGATGCAAGTGGCTGTTCCACTGATGTCATAAGGTGTATGCACCAATTTGTAAGTCGCTCTGGATAAGAGCGTCTGCTAAATGACTTAAATGTAATGTAAATGTAACTCAGTCCCAAGGACACACTACCCTCCAACTCAGTCCCAAAGACACACTACCCTCCAACTCAGTCCCAAAGACACACTACCCTCCAACTCAGTCCCAAAGAAAAGCCTAGCAACGTTGCAGTTCTTGACACAAACCGGCGCGCTTGGCACCTACTACCATTCTCTGCTCAAAGGCACTTAAATCTTTTGTCTTGCCCATTCCGCCTCTGAATGGCACAAATACACAATCCATGTCTCAATTATCTCAAAGCTTAAAAATCCTTCTTCAACCAGGTCTCCTCCTCTTCATCTATACTGATTTAACCTGTCTCCTCCTCTTCATCTACACTGATTTAACCTGTCTCCTCCTCTTCATCTACACTGATTTAACCTGTCTCCTCCTCTTCATCTACACTGATTTAACCTGTCTCCTCCTCTTCATCTACACTGATTTAACCTGTCTCCTCCTCTTCATCTACACTGATTTAACCAGGTCTCCTCCTCTTCATCTACACTGATTTAACCAGGTCTCCTCCTCTTCATCTATACTGATTTAACCTGTCTCCTCCTCTTCATCTACACTGATTTAACCTGTCTCCTCCTCTTCATCTACACTGATTTAACCTGTCTCCTCCTCTTCATCTACACTGATTTAACCTGTCTCCTCCTCTTCATCTACACTGATTTAACCTGTCTCCTCCTCTTCATCTACACTGATTGAAGTGGATTTGTAACAGGTGACATCAATAAGGGGTCATAGTTTTCACCTGGATTCACCTGGTCAGTCTGTGTTATGGAAAGAGCAGGTGTTCCTAATGTTTTGTACACTCAGTCTATATCGTATGGTATGTCTGTCCCAAATGGTATCCTATTTTCTGTATATGTAGTGCCAACTACCACCACCATCCACTTTAAAAGGAAAGAGGCAACGACATTTCTCTAACACTGGGGCATATGCGCCAACGTTTTATGTGTGCGGAACATTAAGGCTTTCTCTAAAAACCTGGTTTTCAATACAGTAGTTCATTGATTAGCCTACTTCATCTTTTTAACTGTAGTTAAGTGAGAGAAGCTCATGAATAGTATTATATAATGTCGTTAAAAAATAAAAAGTAAAACATTAATTTGATACAAATTCAAACAACAGAAGTATTTTTTTTAAATGAAGACATGGAAGGTACAGACTAAAGAAACTCACATAATACCTTGACAATAATGCATTGGTGTCTATACTCTTTCCCAAAATTACCAGTTTTTCCTGAGAAAGGTAGGAATATTTCCGGTAGGAAGATTCCCGGAATCATAATGGAAGAAGCAAGAAATCAGAAATCCTCCAGGAGGGATTTCAGGAAGGGAATTTGGGGGGAAAGTTACCGGAATGTGCAACCCTAACCCTAACTCGGAAAGTATTCAGACCCCTTCACTTTTCCCACATTTTAATACGATACAGCCTTGTTCTAAAATGGAATTAAATCATTTCCCCCCCCTCATCAATCTACACACAATAGCCCATAGTGACAACACGAAAGCAGGTTTTTACAAAAAAAATTGCAAATGTATTAAAAATAAAACAGAAATACCATAAGTATTCAGACCCTTTGTTATGCGACTCGAAATGTAGCTGCATCCTGTTTCCATTGATCATCCTTGAGATGTTTCTACATGTTTCTACTTGATTGGAGTCCAAATTCAATTGATTGGACATGATTTGGAAAGGCACACACCTATCTATGTAAAAAGGTCCTACAGTTGGCAGTGAATGTCAGAGCAAAAACCAAGTCATGAGGTCGAAGGAATTGTGTCGAGGCACAGATCTGGGGAAGGGCACCGAAATATTTCTGCAGCATTGACGTTCCCCAAGAACACAGTGGCCTCCATCATTCTTAAATGGAAGTTTGGAACCATCAAGACTCTTCCTATAGCTGGTCGCCCTGCCAAACTGAACAATCGGGGGAGAAGGGACTTGGTCAGAGGTGACCAAGAACGTGATAGTCAGAGTTCACTCTGACAGCAGTCAACCAATCAGGCCTTTATGATAGAGTGGCCAGATGGAAGCCACTCCTCAGTAAAAGGCACATGACAGCCCGCTTGGAGTTTGTCAAAAAGGCACCTAAAGGACACTCAGACCATGAGAAACTAGATTATCTGGTCTGAGGAAACCAACATTGAACTCTTTAGCCTGAATTTGGCCTGAATGCCAAGCGTCACAGGAGGAAACCTGGTACAATACCTACGGTGAAGCATGGTGGTGGCGGCATCATGCTGTGTTTTTCAGCAGCAGGGACTGAGAGATCGAGGGAAAACTGAATGGAGAGCAAAGCACAGAGAGATCCTTGATGAAAACCTGCTCCAGAGCACTCAGGACCTCAGACTGGGGTGAAGGTTCACCGTCCAACAAGACAACGACCCTAAGCACACAGCCAAGAGAACACAGGAGTAGCTTCAGGACAAGTCGCTGAATGTCCTTGAGGTCTTTAAGGAATACCTAGGATAGGATAAGTAATCCTTCTCCCCCCTTTAAGATTTAGATGCACTATTGTAAAGTGACTGTTCTACTGGATGTCATAAGGTGAATGCACCAATTTGTAAGTCGCTCTGGATAAGAGCGTCTGCTAAATGACTTAAATGTAAATGTAAATGTAAATGTCCTTGAGTGGCCCAGCCAGAGCCCGGACTTGAACCCAATCGAACATCACTTGAGAGACCTGAAAATAGCTGTGCAGCGACACTCCCCATCCAACCTGACAGAGATTGAGAGGATCTGCAGAGAAGAATGGGAGAAACTCCCCAAATACAGGTGTGCCAAACTTGTAGTATCATATCCAAGAAGACTTGAGGCTGTAATCGCTGCCAAAGGTGCTTCAACAAAGTACTGAGTAAAGGTTCTGAATACTTCTGTAAATGTGATATTTCAGTTGTTTTTATACATTTGTAACAAATTAAAACCAGTTTTTGCTTTGTCATTATGGGGTATTATGTGTAGATTGATGAGGGAAAATGTAATACATTTTAGAATAAGGCTGTAACGTAACAAAATGTGGAAAAAGTTAAGGAGTCTGAAACATTCTGAATGCACTGTATGTCTGCTGTACAGACACATACAACAACGTCAGGAGGGTGATGGAGAGAACGGAGAGAGAGAGGGGAGTGAGGGGGAGAGAGAGAAAACGGAGAGAAGGAGAAAGGACAGAGAAAAGGAGAGAGAGGACAGAGAGAAGGAGGAGAGGACAGAGAAGGAGAAAGAGGGGGAGAGAGGAGAGAGAGAGAGAACAGAGAGAACGAGAGAGAGGACAGAGAGAGAGAGAACAGAGAAGGAGAGAGAGGAGAGAGAGAGAGAGGGGAGAGAGGAGAGAGAGGACAGAGGAGAGGACAGAGAGGAAAGAGGAGAGGAGAGAGACCTGAGAGAAGGAGAGAGAGAGAGAGAGAGAGAACAGAGAGAAGGAGAGAGAGAGAGAGAGAGAGAGAGAGAGACCTGAGAGAGAGAGAGGAGAGAGAGAGAGAGAGGACAGAGAGGAGAGAGGAGAGAGAGAGAGAGAGAGACCTGAGAGAGAGAGAGAGAGAGAGAGGACAGAGAGAAGGAGAGAGGACAGAGAGAGAGAGAGAACAGAGAGAAGGAGAGAGGAGAGAGGAGAGAGAGAGACCTGAGAGAGAGAGAGGAGAGAGAGAGAGACCTGAGAGAGGAGAGGAGAGAGAGAGAGAGAGGACAGAGAGAAGGAGAGAGGGGACAGAGAGAGAGGACAGAGAGAAGGACAGAGAGGGAGAGAGAGGAGAGAGAGAGAGGACAGAGAGGAAGGAGAGAGAGGGGAGAGAGGAGAGAGAGAGGGGAGAGAGGAGAGAGAGGACAGAGAGGAAAGAGGAGAGGAGAGAGACCTGAGAGAGGAGAGAGAGAGAGAGAGAGAGAGAGAGAGAGAGAGAGAGAACAGAGAGAGAACAGAGAGGAGGAGAGAGAGAGAGAGAGAGAGAGAGAGAGAGAGAGAGAGAGAGAGACAGAGAGAGGAGAGAGAGAGAAGAGAGAGAGAACAGAGAGAACAGAGAGAAGGAGAGAGATAAGATGCAACAATAATCACATAATGACTAGACATTAATGTGTTAATACCACTGTCCATGGTGTCTCTACTCTTTCCCAAAATTACCAGGTTTTCCTGAGAAAGGTAGGAAGATTCCCGGAATCGTAAGGGAAGAAACAGGAAATCCGAAATCCTCCAGTAGGGATTTCTGGAATACCGGTAGATTTTGGGGAAGTTACCAAAATGTGTAACCTTAACTTCACTGTGTCTATCCATCAATCACAAACAGGTGCAGCTGACGGCCGCTAGTATTAGAATCACAGTCAGGGCGACCAGGAGTCCCAGAGCCACAATGGACGCCGTGACGGCCCAGATGTATGTGCCCTTGGAGAAGTCAGCCAGTGGGGTCCTCATGGCCAGCCTGACCCTGAGAACCTTCTGGTGGTTCTGGGTGGATACCGCACCATGTGGACCTCCTCCATGCCCAGGGACTTGACCAGACACGCCCGATGATGGCTGAACTGGTCAAAGGTGTGCTTCCCATGATACCTTCCTGTTCCACTCTGACCTGTGGAATGGGGTTAGAGATGTTAGACGTTATGATGTTCAAGTTTCCCAGGTTTACCGGAAATCCCTGTTGGAAGATTCCCGGAATCAGGAGGACTAAACAGGAAATCCAGGAATCTTCCAACCAGGATTTCGGGCAAACTAGGAACATTTGGTAAAGTTGCTGGAATTTTTCAACCATGGTCCAAATTCAAGGATTCCCTATGTTGGCTACTGTATACCGCTTTCCATTCCAGCAAACCTTTTCTATTATTGTTAGCATATATGTGAAAGCAGTCAGGTGGTTCTCTGATTCAGAGGGTTGGGGGTTAAATGCGGAAGACACATTTTGGTTGAATGCATTCAGTTGTGCAACTGACTAGGCATCCCCTTTCCAATAAAAGACAGATCAAATTTTTCAGGTTCTTTGACAATCTTTAAACAAACAAAGATAAATCATAGATTGGCTGTTAGATTTGAATGAAATTATAGATTAAAACGGAAGATCAGAAAAAACACATCTAGCAAGCAAACAGCAGCCCGCCAAAATCAGTGGCTCGTCGTCATTACAGAGGATCGGTGATGGCAAGCTGACACCGCTAACAACAGTCAGGAGGGGCTTACACCACCAGGGTTGTGAGTATAGTTACAGTGTCGGACACACAAAAGACATTAGACATTATTCTGAAGCCAGGAACCAGACACAGGCACAGGGACATGTCTTTCGTTGAATGTACGTCGGCCAATACAGGTTAAGACTAGCTAGCGCCAGATTTGCCAAAGTCTCAACAGGTGCAGTTCAAGCCACCAGCAATTAGCAGGATGGCAGTCAAGGTGACCAAGAGACCGAAAGCAAAGATGGTGGCCGTCACGGCCCAGATGTAGGTTTTCCTAGAAGTCGACCAGTGGGGTCCTCATGGCCAGCCTGACCCTGCGAGCCTTCTGGCGGTTCTGGGGTGGGTACCGCACCATGTTGATCTCCTCCATGCCCAGGGACTTGACCAGACACGCCCGATGATGGCTGAACTGGTCAAAGGTGTGCTTCCCATGATACCTTCCTGTTCCACTCTGACCTGTGGGTTCAGAGGTCACAGGGCTAGGGTCAGATGAGGGGTCAAAGGGTCATGGGACTTGTTAAGGATTAGATGTTAGCTGCATGACGCTCTAGCAGCACTTCTTCAACTCAGTCCAGAGGACACGCTACCCTTCATCTCAGTCCCAAAACACGCTACCCTTCAACTCAGTCCCAAGAACACGCTACCCTTCAACTCAGTCCCAAGGACACACTACCCTTCATCTCAGTCCCAGAACACGCTACCCCTTCAACTCAGTCCCAAGGACACTCTACCCTCCGACTCAGTCCCAAGGACACTCTACCCTCCGACTCAGTCCCAGGAACCCCTCCGACTCAGTCCCAAGGACCCTCTACCCTCCGACTCAGTCCCAAGGACACTCTACCCTCCGACTCAGTCCCCAGGACACCTACCCTCCGACTCAGTCCCAAGGACACTCTACCCCCCGACTCAGTCCCAAGGACACTCTACCCTCCGACTCAGTCCCAAGGACACTCTACCCTCCGACTCAGTCCCAAGGACACTCTACCCTCCGACTCAGTCCCAAGGACACTCTACCCTCCGACTCAGTCCCAAGGACACTCTACCCTCCGACTCAGTCCCAAGGACACTCTACCCTCCGACTCAGTCCCAAGGACGCTACTATATGGATTATCTCTGTGGTAACTGGTCTCCTAAAGAGGACTCTATATGGATTATCTCTATGGTAACTTGTCTCCTAAAGAGGACTCTATATAGATTATCTCTGTGGTAACTGGTCTCCTAAAGAGGATCTCTATATGGATTATCTCTGTGGTAACTGGTCTCCTAAAGAGGACTCTATATGGATTATCTCTGTGGTAACTTGTCCCCTAAACAGGACTCTATATGGATTATCTCTGTGGTAACTTGTCCCCTAAAGAGGACTCTATATGGATTATCTCTGTGGTAACTTGTCCCCTAAAGAGGATCTCTATATGGATTATCTCTGTGGTAACTGGTCTCCTATAGAGGACTCTATATGGATTATCTCTGTGGTAACTTGTCCCCTAAAGAGGACTCTATATGGATTATCTCTATGGTAACGTGTCTCCTAAAGAGGACTCTATATAGAT
The DNA here is from genome assembly GCF_023373465.1 of Oncorhynchus keta. Classification (NCBI taxonomy): domain Eukaryota; kingdom Metazoa; phylum Chordata; class Actinopteri; order Salmoniformes; family Salmonidae; genus Oncorhynchus; species Oncorhynchus keta. The sequence continues at coordinate 8,560,856 of NC_068421.1, forward strand.
TATCTCTGTGGTAACTTGTCCCCTAAAGAGGACTCTATATGGATTATCTCTGTGGTAACTTGTCCCCTAAAGAGGATCTCTATATGGATTATCTCTGTGGTAACTGGTCTCCTATAGAGGACTCTATATGGATTATCTCTGTGGTAACTTGTCCCCTAAAGAGGACTCTATATAGATTATCTCCGTGGTAACTTGTCTCCTAAAGAGGATCTCTATATGAATTATCTCTGTGGTAACTTGTCCCCTAAAGAGGACTCTATATAGATTATCTCTGTGGTAACTTGTCCCCTAAAGAGGACTCTATATAGATTATCTCTGTGGTAACTTGTCCCCTACAGAGGACTCTATATGGATTATCTCTATGGTAACTTGTCTCCTAAAGAGGATCTCTATATAGATTATCTCTATGGTAACTTGTCCCCTAAAGGGACTCTATATAGATTATCTCTATGGTAACTTGTCCCCTAAAGAGGATCTCTATATAGATTATCTCTGTGGTAACTTGTCCCCTAAAGAGGCCTCTATAGATTATCTCTGTGGTAACTTGTCCCCTAAAAAGAGGACTCTATAGATTATCTCTATGGTAACTTGTCCCCTAAAGAGGATCTCTATATATATTATCTCTGTGGTAACTTGTCTCTAAAAGAGGACTCTATATGGATTATCTCTGGTAACTTGTCCCCTAAAGAGGACTCTATATAGATTATCTCTGTGGGTAACTTGTCCTAAAGAGGATCTCTATATAGATTATCTCTGTGGTAACTTGTCTCCTAAAGAGGATCTCTATAGATTATCTCTGTAGTAACTTGTCCCCTAAAGAGGACTCTATAGATTATCTCTGTGGTAACTTGTCCCCTAAAGAGGATCTCTATATGGATTATCTCTGTGGTAACTGGTCTCCTATAGAGGACTCTATGGATTATCTCTGTGGTAACTTGTCCCCTAAAGAGGATCTCTATATAGATTATCTCTGTGGTAACTTGTCCCCTAAAGAGGACTCTATATAGATTATCTCTATGGTAACTTGTCCCCTAAAGAGGACTCTATATAGATTATCTCTGTGGTAACTTGTCCTCTAAAGAGGATCTCTATATAGATTATCTCTGTGGTAACTTGTCTCTAAAGAGGATCTCTATAGATTATCTCTGGTAACTTGTCCCCTAAGAGGACTCTATATAGATTATCTCTGTGGTAACTTGTCCCCTAAAGAGGACTCTATATAGATTATCTCTGTGGTAACTGGTCTCCTAAAGAGGACTCTATATAGATTATCTCTGTGGTAACTTGTCCCCTAAAGAGGACTCTATATGGATTATCTCTGTGGTAACTTGTCCCCTAAAGAGGACTCTATATATATTATCTCTATGGTAACTGGTCTCCTAAAGAGGATCTCTATATAGATTATCTCTGTGGTAACTTGTCCCCTAAAGAGGACTCTATATAGATTATCTCTGTGGTAACTGGTCTCCTAAAGAGGATCTCTATATAGATTATCTCTGTGGTATCTTGTCCCCTAAAGAGGACTCTATATGGATTATCTCTGTGGTAACTTGTCCCCTAAAGGGACTCTGTAGATTATCTCTGTGGTAACTGGTCTCCTAAAGAGGATCTCTATATAGATTATCTCTGTGGTAACTTGTCTAAAGAGGACTCTATATAGATTATCTCTGTGGTAACTTGTCCCCTAAGGGACTCTATAGATTATCTCTGTGGTAACTGGTCTCTAAAAGAGGATCTCTATAGATTATCTCTGTGGTAACTTGTCCCTAAAGAGGACTCTATATAGATTATCTCTGTGGTATCTTGTCCCTAAAGAGGATCTCTATATAGATTATCTCTGTGGTATCTTGTCCCCAAAGAGGACTCTATATGGATGTATTATTTCTGTGTATTGTAGATGGACAGGGTGAACTCTGAATTACTCAAAGGGGTTTATGTTCCTCTCAGAAATGATATCTTATTTACATCTGTCTCACCCCCCTCATCACCAGCCTTTAGATGCTGTCTCACCCCCCTCATCACACCAGCCTTTAGATGCTGTCTCACCCCTCATCACCAGCCTTTAGATGCTGTCTCACCCCCTCATCACACCAGCCTTTAGATGCTGTCTCACCCCCTCATCACACCAGCCTTTAGACGCTGTCTCACCCCCTCATCACACCAGCCTTTAGACATGTCTCACCCCTCATCACCAGCCTTTAGATGCTGTCTCACCCCTCATCACACCAGCCTTTAGATGCTGTCTCACCCCCTCATCATCACCAGCCTTTAGATGCTGTCTCACCCCCTCATCACACCAGCCTTTAGATGCTGTCTCACCCCTCATCACACCAGCCTTTAGATGCTGTCTCACCCCTCATCACACCAGCCTTGACGCTGTCTCACCCCCTCATCACACCAGCCTTTAGATGCTGTCTCACCCCCCTCATCACCAGCCTTTAGATGCTGTCTCACCCCCTCATCACACCAGCCTTTAGATGCTGTCTCACCCCCTCATCACACCAGCCTTTAGACGCTGTCTCACCCCCTCATCACACCAGCCTTTAGGCTTGCTGTCTCACCCCCTCATCACACCAGCCTTTAGATGCTGTCTCACCCCCCTCATCACACCAGCCTTAGATGCTGTCTCACCCCTCATCACACCAGCCTTTAGATGCCGTCTCACCCCCTCATCACACCAGCCTTTAGATGCTGTCTCACCCCCTCATCACACCAGCCTTTAGATGCTGTCTCAACTTCTCATCACACCAGCCTTTAGATGCTGTCTCACCCCCTCACCACCAGCCTTTAGATGCTGTCTCACCCCATCACACCAGCCTTTAGATGCTGTCTCACCCCCTCATCACACCAGCCTTTAGATGCTGTCTCACCCCCTCATCACACACCAGCCTTTAGATGCTGTCTCACCCCTCATCACACCAGCCTTTAGATGCTGTCTCACCCCCCTCATCACACCAGCCTTTAGATGCTGTCTCACCCCCCTCATCACACCAGCCTTTAGATGCTGTCTCACCCCCTCATCACACCAGCCTTTAGATGCTGTCTCACCCCTCATCACACCAGCCTTTAGATGCTGTCTCACCCCCTCATCACACCAGCCTTTATATGCTGTCTCACCCCTCATCACACCAGCCTTTAGATGCTGTCTCACCCCTCATCACACCAGCCTTTAGATGCTGTCTCACCCCCTCATCACACCAGCCTTTAGATGCTGTCTCACCCCTCACCACACCAGCCTTTAATGCTGTCTCAGCCTCATCACACCAGCCTTTAGATGCTGTCTCACCCCTCATCACACCAGCCTTTAGATGCTGTCTCAGCCCCTCATCACACCAGCCTTTAGATGTTGTCTCACCCTGTGGAGATTGTTGGGCCTGGGGGTGTTTAGGTTACTGTAAACTTGGTGTTGTTTGATTGGTCAATGGTGGTTGGTTTTGGGTTGAAGGTTCCACCTTCAGATGTTCTACGGGTAATGACATGCATTGGTTTCTCTCTTATCCTGTATCCAGTCCATGGAGGAAGGTTGTATGATCAATTCTCATTTCCTAGAATTCTAGGCCTCTGGCCTAGTGAGTGTCTCGTTGTTCATGCTTTGTCCTACAAGTTAACTTTAGGATCTATGTGGTTGGAATAATGCCCTTAATAATGCTTGTTAATGTTTGACAGCAGCTTCATGCCTGGTATGTTAATCCATTCATTGTTCAATGTTAATTAACCATCTGCCTTTGATATAGACAATTATCAGACCCAATCTTGTTAGTCAACGTCAACTCATTGTCTAATGCTTGCTTGTATATTTGAATTATCTTTATAGAGTCATATAAACATTTGAATAGGTTAATTGCTTAGTCTTTGTTACGGGTTTTATGTGACGTACATCTGTATATACACATATTACTGCTCACCACAGTCAGAGGGTGAATTTAGACACCGTCTATCTGTCTACTGCAGGCAAGTCACCATTGGACTGTCGTAGGCATGACTACTTTAGTGGCTATGTGTGGTCGGGCCGGCAGTGGCATGCCATCATATCAGCTGCTGTCAGGCTAGCGTGCCAACCAACGGTATATTCACCAGAGGTCCGGCTAGCGTGCCCAACCAACAGTATATTCACCAGAGGTCCCGGTAGCGTGCCAACCAACAGTATATTCACCAGAGGTCCGGCTAGCGTGCCAACCAACAGTATATTCACCAGAGGTCCGGCTAGCGTGCCAACCAACAGTATATTCACCAGAGGTCCGGCTAGCGTGCCAACCAACCAGTATATTCACCAGAGGGTCCGGCCAGCGTGCCCAACCACCAGTATATTCACCAGAGGTCCGGCTAGCGTACCCAACCACCAGTATATTCACCAGAGGTCCGGCTAGCGTGCCAACCACCAGTATATTCACCAGAGGTCCGGCTAGCGTGCCAACCACCAGTATATTCACCAGAGGTCCGGCTAGCGTGCCAACCAACAGTATATTCACCAGAGGTCCGGCCAGCGTGCCAACCAACAGTATATTCACCAGAGGTCCGGCTAGCGTGCCAACCAACAGTATATTCACCAGAGGTCCGGCTAGCGTGCCAACCAACAGTATATTCACCAGAGGTCCACCAGCGTGCCAACCAACAGTATATTCACCAGAGGTCCGGCTAAGCGTGCCCAACCAACAGTATATTCACCAGAGGTCAGGCTAGCGTGCCAACCAACAGTATATTCACCAGATGTCCCGGCTAGCGTGCCCACCAACAGTATATTCACCAGAGGTCCGGCTAGCGTGCCCAACCAACAGTATATTCACCAGAGGTCCGGCTAGCGTGCCAACCAACAGTATATTCACCAGAGGTCCGGCTAGCGTGCCAACCAACAGTATATTCACCAGAGGTCCGGCTAGCGTGCCAACCAACAGTATATTCACCAGAGGTCCGGCTAGCGTGCCAACCAACAGTATATTCACCAGAGGTCCGGCCAGCGTGCCAACCAACAGTATATTCACCAGAGGTCCGGCTAGCGCGGCCAACCAACAGTATATTCACCAGAGGTCCGGCTAGCGTGCCAACCAACAGTATATTCACTAGAGGTCCGGCTAGCGTGCCAGCCAACAGTATATTCACCAGGAAACCGCTAGCGTGCCAACCAACAGTATATTCACCAGAGGTCGGAAGAAGCGTGCCAACCAACAGTATATTCACCAGAGGTCCGGCCAGCGTGCCAACCAACAGTATATTCACCAGAGGTCCGCTAGCGTGCCAACCAACAGTATATTCACTCAGAGGTCCGGCTAGCGTGCCAACCAACAGTATATTCACCAGAGGTCCGGCTAGCGTGCCAACCAACAGTATATTCACCAGAGGTCCGGCTAGCGTGCCAACCAACAGTATATTCACCAGAGGTCCCGGCTAGCGTGCCAACCAACAGTATATTCACCAGAGGTCGGCTAGCGTGCCCAACCACCAGTATATTCACCAGAGGTCCGGCTAGCGTGCCAGCCAACAGTATATTCACCAGAGGTCCGGCTAGCGTGCCAACCAACAGTATATTCACCAGAGGTCCGGCTAGCGTGCCAACCAACAGTATATTCACCAGAGGTCCGGGCGCGTGCCAACCAACAGTATATTCACCAGAGGTCGGCTAGTGTGCCAACCACCAATATATTCACCAGAGGTCCCAAGCGTGCCAACCAACAGTATATTCACCAGAGGTCCGGCTGGCGTGCCAACCAACAGTATATTCACCACAGAGGTCCGGCTAGTGTGCCAACCACCAATATATTCACCAGAGGTCCCGGCTAGCGTGCCAACCAACAGTATATTCACCAGAGGTCCGGCTAGGCGTGCCAACCAACAGTATATTCACCAGAGGTCGGCTAGCGTGCCAACCAACAGTATATTCACCAGAGGTCCGGCTAGCGTGCTAACCAACAGTATATTCACCAGAGGTCCGGCTAGCGTGCCAACCAACAGTATATTAACCAGAGGTCCGGTTAGGCCGTATCCTAAAGCCTGCCAGTATTATAAGACAGTTTTCTTACCTACACCCCAAAGGGCAGAGTTGAGGGTGTAGTGCATAATAACGTCGTTGACTGTCACCCGCCACTGGTAGTCTCAGCCAGCATTCGCTTTATCACCTTATGGACAGAGACAGAGAGGATGTCCTTTATTACCTTGTTGACAGAGAGGGATGTCCTTATCACCTTAATGACAGAGAGGGATGTCTTATCACCTTAATGACAGAGACAGAGATGTCTTTTATCACCTTGATGACAGAGACAGAGAGAGGGATGTATTTTATCACCTTAATGACAGAGACAGAGAGGGATGTCTTGTATCACCTTGATGACAGAGACAGAGAGGGATGTATTTTATCACCTTAATGACAGAGACAGAGAGAGGGATGTCTTTTATCACCTTAATGACAGAGACAGAGAGGGATGTCTTTTATCACCTTGATGACAGAGACAGAGAGAGGGATGTCTTTTATCACCTTAATGACAGAGACAGAGAG
>NC_068421.1:8567442-8583855 GCF_023373465.1 Oncorhynchus keta
TGGGATACTACCATGGTTCTCTAAACCAGGGGTCACCAACCGGTCGGTCGCGATCGACTGGTCGATCTCTAAGGCATTCCTAGTCGATCACCATGCATTTCTGTAAAAAATAAAACGATAAATCCTTGTGTTTCTGTTTGTTTTATTAGCTTTGTGCTACGTTAATTATCTCAACCTGCTACGTTAATTATCTTAACCTGCTACATTAATTATCCCAACCTGCTACATTAATTATCCCAACCTGCTACATTAATTATCCTGACCTGCTACATTAATTATCCCAACCTGCTACATTAATTATCCTAACCTGCTACATTAATTATCCTAACCTGCTACATTAATTATCCTGACCTGCTACATTAATAATCTTAACCTGCTACATTAATTATCCTGACCTGCTACATTAATTATCCTGACCTGCTACATTAATTATCTTAACCTGCTACATTAATTATCCTAACCTGCTACATTAATTATCCTAACCTGCTACATTAATTATCCTGACCTGCTACATTAATTATCCTAACCTGCTACATTAATTATCCTAACCTGCTACATTAATTATCCTGACCTGCTACATTAATTATCCTAACCTGCTACATTAATTATCCTAACCTGCTACATTAATTATCCTAACCTGCTATGTTAATTATCCTGACCTGCTACATTAATTATCCTAACCTGCTACATTAATTATCCTAACCTGCCACGCTAATTATCCTGACCTGCTACATTAACTATCTTAACCTGCTACATTAATTATCCTGACCTGCTACATTAATTATCCTAACCTGCTATGTTAATTATCTGACCTGCTGTGTTAATTGTCATAACTGCTACATTAATTATCCTAACCTGCTACGTTAATTATCCTGACCTGCTACATTAATTATCCTAACCTGCTACATTAATTATTCCAACCTGCTACATTAATTATCTCAACCTGCTACATTAATTATCTCAACCTGCTACATTAATTATCCCAACCTGCTACATTAATTATCCTGACTGCTGTGTTAATTATCTCAACCTGCTATGTTAATTATCCTAACCTGCTACATTAATTATCCTAACCTGCTGTGTTAATTATCCTAACCTGCTACATTAATTATCCTGACCTAGCTGTACATTAATTATCCTAACCTGCTGTGTTAATTATCCTAACCTGCTACATTAATTATCCTGACCTGCTATGTTAATTATCCTAACCTGCTATGTTAATTATCCTAACCTTAACATTAATTATCCTAACCTGCTACATTAATTATCCTAACCTTACAGCGTTCAGTTATCCTTGGCTGTGTTAATTATCCTGACCTGCTATGTTAATTATCCTAACCTGCTACATTAATTATCCTAACCTGCTATGTTAATTGTCCTAAACGCTACATTAATTATCCTAACCTGCTGTGTTAATTATCCTTAACCTGCTACATTAATTATCCTGACCTGCTATGTTAATTATCCTGACCTGCTACGATAATTATCCTGACCTGCCAGCATTAATTATCCTAACCTGCTACATTAATTATCCTAACCTGCTACATTAATTATCCTGACCTGCTACGACATAATTATCCTGACCTGCTGTGTTAATTATCCTAACCTGTTACATTAATTATCCCAACCTGCTACAATGATTTAATTATCCTGACCTGCTACATTAATTATCCCAACCTGCTACATTAATTATCCCAACCTGCTACATTAATTATCCTGACCTGCTACATTAATTATCCCAACCTTAACATTAATTATCCTAACCTGCTACATTAATTATCCTGACCTGCTACGATAATTATCCTGGACCTACTGTGTTAATTATCCTAACCTGCTGTGCTATTGATATCCTGATCTGCTACATTAATTATCCTAACCTGCTATGTTAATTATCCTGTACCTGCTATGTTAATTATCCTAACCTGCTATGTTAATTATCCCAACCTGCTACATTAATTATCCTGACCTGCTACATTAATCATCCCAACCTGCTACATTAATTATCCTAACCTGCTACATTAATTATCCTGACCTGCTACGATAATTATCCTGACCTGCTGTGTTAATTATCCTAACCTGCTACATTAATTATCCCAACCTGCTACATTAATTATCCTGACCTGCTACATTAATTATCCTAACCTGCTGTGTTAATTATCCTAACCTGCTACATTAATTATCCTAACCTGCTATGATAATTATCCTGACCTGCTACATTAATTATCCTAACCTGCTACATTAATTATCCTAACCTGCTATGATAATTATCCTGACTGCCACGTTAATTATCCTAACCTGCTATGTTAATTATCCTGACCTGCTACGATAATTATCCTGACCTGCTACATTAATTATCCTAACCTGCTACATTAATTATCCTAACCTGCTACATTAATTATCCTGACCTGCTACGATAATTATCCTGACCTGCTGTGTTAATTATCCTAACCTGCTACATTAATTATCCCAACCTGCTACATTAATTATCCTGACCTGCTACATTAATTATCCCAACCTGCCACATTAATTATCCTAACCTGCTACATTAATTATCCTGACCTGCTACGATAATTATCCTGACTGCTGTGTTAATTATCCTAACCTGCTACATTAATTATCCCAACCTGCTACATTAATTATCCTGACCTGCTACATTAATTATCCTAACCTGCTACGTTAATTATCCTGACCTGCTACATTAATTATCCTAACCTGCTATGTTAATTATCCCAACCTGCTACATTAATTATCCTGACCTGCTACATTAATTATCCCAACCTGCTACATTAATTATCCTAACCTGCTACATTAATTATCCTGACTGCTACGATAATTATCCTGACCTGCTGTGTTAATTATCCTAACCTGCTACATTAATTATCCTGACCTGCTACATTAATTATCCTAACCTGCAACGTTAATTATCCTAACCTGCTACATTAATTATCCTAACCTGCTATGATAATTATCCTAACCTGCCACGCTAATTATCCTAACCTGCTATGTTAATTATCCTGACCTGCTACATTAATTATCCTAACCTGCTATGTTAATTATCCTGACCTGCTACATTAATTATCCTAACCTGCTATGTTAATTATCCTGACCTGCTACATTAATTATCCTAACCTGCTATGTTAATTATCCTGACCTGCCAGCATTAATTATCCTAACCTGCTATGTTAATTATCCTGACCTGCTACATTAATTATCCTGACCTGCTATGTTAATTATCCTGACCTGCTATGTTAATTATCCTGACCTGCTACATTAATTATCCTGACCCTGCTACATTAATTATCCTGACCTGCTATGTTAATTATCCTGACCTGCTACGTTAATTATCCTGACCTGCTACATTAATTATCCTGACCTGCTACATTAATTATCCTGACCTGCTATGATAATTATCCTAACCTGCTACATTAATTATCCTAACCTGCTACATTAATTATCCTGACCTGCTATGTTAATTATCCTGACCTACATTAATTATCCTAACCTGCTACGCTAATTATCCTAACCTGCTACGAATGGTCAATTCTGGTCAATTCCTGACAAAGTGTATCTCATCTAGTCAAAGCCCTGTAACTGTTAGCAGAGAGGAAGAGGCTAAGCGAGAGCGTTTTACTCCACCCCAAAAATGTGTCCATGTTTAAGGAGATCATGAATTATTAAGCAAGTGAGGAGTTTTGTATGGGGCAATGAGAGTACGTTGAATTTAGTCAAGATAAACATGAATTGCTATTTTGATACGTAATGCTTATTTGATCTAATAGACGTTTGGCAAATGTTTAGGTTGTTAGTACTGATATAAGTGTGATGCTAGTGACATCCTGGCAACTTTGAGAAAAACACATTTTATATCAAAGCTGTCCCTGTTGAAATTGAGACAGTCTATGCATATTCATGAGGTTGATTAATTTGTAATACCTTTGCCATGGAATTCAGGCGGCTGGACGCCAACCCCTCTCATTGAATATTGAACATCCCTCATCGAATATTCACCACCCCTCAATGAATATTCAAAGAATTTGATCGAGAAGAGACCACTTTTGGGAGTTTTCCCATACCAAAGGGTCTAATATTTATCTACTTTCATCTTTTTTTTTTTATTAATTTGTAAAAAAATTAAAACTATTCCACTTTGACATTATGGGGGTATTGTGTGGGCCAGTGACAAAAAAATATAAATATAATCAATTTTAAATTCAAGCTGTAACGCAACAAAATGTGGAAAAAGTCAAAGGGTGTTGAAAACGTTCTACGGCTCTGTAACTGCAGTTGGTGTTTACTACTGGGTTCAGAGCTGAGGTGAGAGAAGATGTTCGCCATGTTTTGGTATTTTTGCAAGTGGGTTGTGCGACGTCACGCACCCAAGAAGGCTCAACCAATCACCCGACAGATATTATTGACCGCCTCCCGGGATAGACCCAGTCAGGTGTTAAGCCAGAACCTCGCGACTCTGCCTGCCTGTGGGGGTAAACAGCCTGTGGTTACCTAGGTTACCTCATCGGCTCACAGCAAAAACATTTTTAAACACAATGTTCTTGTTGTCTGCTTGTTTTAGGCAATTACAAAACTGCAATTTAGAATAAGGCTGTAATGCAACAAAATGTGAATAAAAAAAATTCAGTGGACTGAATATTTTCTTAATAACGCACTTGTATGTTTCTGGCTCTAATCAGCACTACTCCTGTATTCATCAACCTCACCTGCAGACAGACAGAGATAACACTGTTAGAGAGACACAAGAACAGACAGAGAGGGAAAGAGAGGAGGGATGGAGGGACAAAGCACAGTAGAGGAGGGATGCACCCCGAATTAAACCCTATTCCCTATGTAGTGCACTACAAGATCACGTCACTACATATGGAATAGGGTACCATTTGGGACCCATCTGAGTGTGGCGAGAGATTAGTATTTTTTTTAATACCTTTATTTAACTAGGCAAGTCAGTTAAGAACAAATTCTTATTCACAATGACGGGCTAGGAACAATGGGTTAACTGCCTGTTCAGGGAACAGTGGGTTAACTGCCTGTTCAGGGAACAATGGGTTAACTGCCTGTTCAGGGAACAATGGGTTAACTGCCTGTTCAGGGGAACAGTGGGCTAACCACTCGTTCAGGAGAACAATGGGCAAACCACCTGTTCAGGGAACAATGGGCTAACCACCTTGTTCAGGGGAACAGTGGGCTAACCACCTTGTTCAGGGGAACAGTGGCTAACCACCTTGTTCAGGGGAACAGTGGGCTAACCACCTTGTTCAGGGGCACAGTGGGTTAACTGCCTGTTCAGGGGAAAAGTGGGCTAACCACCTCGCTCAGGGGAACAATGGGTTAACTGCCTGTTCAGGGGAACATTGGGTTAACTGCCGTTCAGGGAACAATGGTTTAACTGCCTTGTTCAGGAGAACAGTGGGCTAACCACCTTGTTCAGGGGAACAGTGGGTTAACTGCCTTGTTCAGGGGAACAGTGGGTTAACTGCCTGTTCAGGGGAAAAGTGGGCTAACCACCTCGCTCAGAGAACAGTGGGCTAACCACCTTGTTCAGGGGAACAGTGGGCTAAACCACCTTGTTCAGGGAACAGTGGGTTAACTGCCTTGTTCAGGGAACAGTGGGTTAACTGCCTTGTTCAGGGGAACAGTGGGTTAACTGCCTTGTTCAGGGAACAGTGGGTTAACTGCCTTGTTCAGGGGAACAGTGGTCTAACCACCTCGTTCAGGAGAACAGTGGGCTAACCACCTTGTTCAGAAGAACAGTGGGCTAACCACCTTTTCAGGGGAACAGTGGGCTAACCACCTCGTTCAGAGAACAGTGGGCTAACCACCTTGTTCAGAAGAACAGTGGGCTAACCACCTTTTTCAGGGGAACAGTGGCTAACCACCTTGTTCAGGGAACAGTGGGCTAATCCAAGGTAGTGGTGGTGAGATGTGGAGACTGAGGTTGGAGTTGTCTTAGTAGAACAGGGTAAACAGGTCCTGAGGGAGTCCAAGGTAGTGGGGGTGAGATGTGGAGACTGAGGTTGGAGTTGTCTTAGTAGAACAGGGGTAAACAGGTCCTGAGGGGAGTCCAAGGTAGTGGGGGTGAGATGTGGAGACTGAGGTTGGAGTTGTCTTAGTAGAACAGGGTAAACAGGTCCTGAGGGGAATCCAAGGTAGTGGGGGTGAGATGTGGAGACTGAGGTTGGAGTTGGCTGAGTAGAACAGGGTAAACAGGTCCTGAGGGGAATCCAAGGTAGTGGGGGTGAGATGTGGAGACTGAGGTTGGAGTTGGCTGAGTAGAACAGGGTAAACAGGTCCTGAGGGGAATCCAAGGTAGTGGGGGTGAGATGTGGAGACTGAGGTTGGAGTTGGCTGAGTAGAACAGGGTAAACAGGTCCTGAGGGGAATCCAAGGTAGTGGGGGTGAGATGTGGAGACTGAGGTTGGAGTTGGCTGAGTAGAACAGGGTAAACAGGCCCTGAGGGGAATCCAAGGTAGTGGGGGTGAGGATTGCTAACAGTGAGGTTTGGAAACAGCGCCTTGTGCTCAGTGCCGGTATTACTGAATATCACTGTACGGCACAAGGTCGGTATAAAGGTACGACAATCCGGACACCGCCCAAGCCCAGACAGCAGTCGGTTTCTGCCTGAGAATCATTTGCCTCTCAGTGCAACCAGCAGGCAGGTCAGAGGTCAACTGGTTAGACTGTCTCTGTCATCACAGCCCAGTCCTAATTATGTTTGACTCAACTCCTGGCTCACACGCACACACCTCACTTATCTTCTTGGCGCACACACACACACACACACACACACACACACACACACACACACACACACACACACACACACACACACACACACACATCCCCCATATCAACTACGTTCCCGATGTGGAGGAATATACTCCTTTGGAGAAGACCAGTGTAAAGTACCTGCTCCGGTCATAGGGTGAAGTACTGAGAGAATTACTGCCAACTGTGAGATGTCTCAACGACACTATTATGGATCTAAAAACAAGAAATGTTCCTTTACTGAGGTGGTGTTTGATGAATTTACAGCGTTGTGTTACTGTGTTGTGCAAATGGTTGGAGTAATTATGTTACTATGCATGGAACTGGTTTAAACTGTTTGGCTCAGGTATCTAAGACACACACACACGCACGCATACCCCCCATTGTCTCAGACACACACTGAGATGAAGGAAATCTAGGACACCCAAAGGTAATTAGAGCTGCTAACTGTAAATTAACAATGTTGAGATCAGAAAATGATTTTAAAATATTTTATTTTAATGATGTATCAGGAGACAAGGATGTTTTTTTTCTATTAAAAATGGTGTGTATGTTTGTGTGGTTCAGTTGTACTGTCATTGTAGTTGGGGAGACAGAGTGTGTTCATTTTATTAGAAATAAATAAATAAAACTGGTCACAACTGACCCTCACCCACCGCAAGTCAAATGTATTTAAATAGAAAGTCATACTTTCAATATATTACTCTACTTGCGCAAACTTGTTCAAAAAGGTTAGATTTATTATACATGAAAGAATGATCCCTGATAAACTCCCTGATAACCTCAGATTGCTGCTGGTAACTACAAAGTCTGATTGGACGCAACATGTCTGGTAACTACAAAGTCTGATTGGACGCAACATGTCTGGTAACTACAAAGTCTGATTGGACAAAACATGTCTGGGAACTACAAAGTCTGATTGGACAAAACATGTCTGGTAACTACAAAGTCTGATTGGACACAACATGTCTGGTAACTACAAAGTCTGATTGGACTCAACATGTCTGGTAACTACAAAGTCTGATTGGACTCAACATGTCTGGTAACTACAAAGTCTGATTGGACGCAACATGTCTGGTAACTACAAAGTCTGATTGGACTCAACATGTCTGGTAACTACAAAGTCTGATTGGACTCAACATGTCTGGTAACTACAAAGTCTGATTGGACTCAACATGTCTGGTAACTACAAAGTCTGATTGGACGCAACATGTCTGGTAACTACAAAGTCTGATTGGACTCAACATGTCTGGTAACTACAAAGTCTGATTGGACGCAACATGTCTGGTAACTACAAAGTCTGATTGGACGCAACATGTCCGCCCAGTATTTTATTTATATATCCTAAATCACACAAACAATCACAGTTTTAAAAAGTTTTTTTAAATGAAATGGAGAGTGAGGTATTCAGATTCACAGTTATATTATTAATATAATATAATATAATATAAAGCGCATCCACTGTTCCATTGTAGTCTTTAAAATCAAATTTAAAAAAAGTTATATCACAAGGACAGACTACGTAAACAGCATCTGACCAAATTACGTGACATTTGTGTTGATTCTTACAGTCAATAGCTATTAGCCAGGCATCCTGGGTAATCCAGGGATGAATGATTGTGACCTCTCTGGATCGGATCCTCTATGTGTGCATGTGTGGATTGAAGTAGGCTCACCGTGGAGATCAATAGGCTACAGTATCCTATTCACATTGTCCTCGTGGGAGCAGTCTAAACGACTGGTCTATTCGATCTGCAGCTCGTGGCTGTCTGAGAGTCCACAGCTGGCCTTGTGTTCATTGAAGAGCATGGCCAGGGATTTCATGTATAGGCCATGATAATGGTCCACCTCCTCCTGAGTGGGCACTGGGATAGGACTACCCACGACAGTGGTGACCGGACAGTGGCTAGGCACCCAGAACCAGCGTTCACCTACAAACAGACATGGGGAAAAGCTCATGATCTTCTTAAAGAGTTGCTTGTAACCTCCAGCCCACAATCCCCTCTGTCAAGATCACCTGGGGGAACATATTGTTCTCCCCATACGAGTAGACGGGCACCAGGTCAGCCCCAAACTCCGAAGCCTTTCCTCCGTTTCATAACCACAGTGGTGACCCCAGGCAGGCTCAACAGTGACTCGGCAGCGCCCCCTATCACAATCACCACCGCATTGCCTCGTCCACTTTTAGACAGAAGGTGCTTGAGACTGGGCTTGCTGACTGGGCAACAACCTGTGGCCATGGCATATTCCTGTAGAGGGGGATCTTGAAGAGGCCCCCCAGGATGCACGCCAGGAAAGAGGTCCATAAAGCCACAGGCCTCAGTGCTAAAAGAGGCAAAGGCTCCGATACTGAACACCCCATGAGGGTGACACCCTAAAATGTAGTTCTTGTTTTGGATCAACTCCGCTGTTTTCACTAACTTCATTGGGAAGTAGTCCCTCACGTACTTCCACACTTTCCAGTTTCTCACAAATGCACTTCTCCTCCTTCCTCTTTTCAGGTGTGTGCCAGTCCGTCAACTGCCAGATGAGGTAGAGAACAGGCAGCGTCCACAGACAGGTCAACAGAAGGTACATCATCAATCCAATACAAGCCGAACCTAACAGGACAAAGCTCCATAAACATTTCAGAACACTGATATTCTCCAGGAACTTCTTGTGTTGACTCTTTTCCTGCTTCATCCCTGCAACCTTTTCTGTAGTCGCCGGTCTCATAGACAGCTCCATAGAACCTGGAGAGACAGCCCGGTCTCATAGACTGCTCCACAGAACCTGGAGAGACAGCCCGGTCTCATAGACTGCTCCACAGAACGTGGAGAGACAGCCCGATCTCATAGACAGCTCCACAGAACCTGGAGAGACAGCCCGGTCTCATAGACAGCTCCACAGAACCTGGAGAGACAGCCCGGTCTCATAGACAGCTCCACAGAACCTGGAGAGACAGCCCGGTCTCATAGACTGCTCCACAGAACCTGGAGAGACAGCCCGGTCTCATAGACAGCTCCACAGAACCTGGAGAGACAGCCCGGTCTCATAGACTGCTCCACAGAACCTGGAGAGACAACTCGGTCTCATAGACAAGACGTAACATAGTAAATGTAGATTCGGGACACTCAAATAAGTATGATATGATACATTTGGTATTGCTACATAAGACAGTCCAAAAAAAACGAATGTGGGATGGGTTGGTCGCGAGTTCGAATCTCATCACGGATAACTTTAGCATTTCAGCTAATGAACAACTTTTCAAATACACAGAACAAAAATAGCATCGCAACATGTAAAGTTTTGGTCCCAAATCTCAGGATATAAAAATGTATGCGGGAAAAAGTATTAAATACTTAGAATAAGTGACAAAGAACAAATATACATTGAACAAAAATATAAACGCAACATGTAAAGTGTTGGTCCCATGTTTCATGATCTGAAATAAAACATCCCCAAAATGTTCCATAAGCACAAAAAGCTGAGGTAGAGCACCTCATGATAAGCTGTAGACCAAACTATATACCAAGAGAGTTCTCATCTATATTATTCAGAGCCGTCTATTTACCACCATAAATTGATGCTGCCACTAAGACCGCACTCAACCAACTCCATAAGGCCATAAGCAAAGAAGAAAAAGCTCATCCAGAAGTGGCACTCCTGTCTGTAATAAAGCTCTTTAATGGGGAAACACTCATTCCGATTGGCTGGGCCTGGCTCCCCAGTGCGTGGGCCTGGCTCCCCAGTGCGTGGGCCTGGCTCCCAGTGCGTGGGCCTGGCTCCCCAGTGAGTGGGCCTGGCTCCCCAGTGCGTGGGCCTGGCTGCCCAGTGCGTGGGCCTGGCTGCCCAGTGCGTGGGCCTGGCTCCCCAGTGAGTGGGCCTGGCTCCCCAGTGCGTGGGCCTGGCTCCCCAGTGAGTGGGCCTGGCTCCCCAGTGAGTGGGCCTGGCTCCCCAGTGCGTGGGCCTGGCTCCCCAGTGAGTGGGCCTGGCTCCCCAGTGCGTGGGCCTGGCTCCCCAGTGAGTGGGCCTGGCTCCCCAGTGCGTGGGCCTGGCTCCCCAGTGCGTGGGCCTGGCTCCCCAGTGCGTGGGTCTTATGCCCTCCCAGGCCCACCCATGACTGAGCCCCTGCCCAGTCATGTGAAATCCATAGATTAGGGCCTAATGAATTTATTTAAGTTGACTTATTTCCTTATATGAACTGTAACTCAGTAAAAACTCTGGAATTGTTACATGTTGCGCTGATGTTTTTGTTCAGTATACTTAATTTGTTTTAGCTCGTAGTCAGCTAGCCACTGCTAGCGGTCATCAGATAACCTTTAGCCCGGACAACTCCTGCCAGTCTGCACAACTCGATTCAACCCAGAGCTTATCAGACTTATTTTTTCCCATATCCCCACGCACTGGGGACCCAGGCGCTCTCTGCTAGCCCCGGCACTGCTAGCCTGCTAGCCCCGGCACTGCTAGCCCCGGCACTGCTAGCCCGCTAGCTGTCTGAATTGCCGTGTCTCCAGTGCGCCCAGCTACTCACTGAACCCCAATGATCACTCAGCTACGCATGCCTCTCCTTAATGTCAATATGCCTTGTCCATTGCTGTTTTGGTTAGTGATTACTGTCTTATTTAACTGTAGAGCCTCCAGCCCTGCTCAATATTCCTCAGCTAACCCCTTTGTCCCACCTCCCACACATGCGGTGACCTCACCTGGTTTAACTGATGTCTCTAGAGACAATATCTCTCTCATCGTCACTCAATGCCTAGGTTTACCTCCACTGTACTCACATCCTACCATATCTCTGTCAGTAGATTATGCCTTGAATCTATTCTACCGCGCCCAGAAACCTGCTCCTTATACTCTCTGCTCTGAACGCACTAGACGACCAGTTCTTTTATGCTTTAGCCGTACCCTCATCCTACTCCTCCTCTGTTCCTCTGGTGATGTAGAGGGTAATCCAGGCCCTGCAGTGCCTAGCTCCACTCCTATTCCCCAGGTGATCTCATTTGTTGACTTCTGTAAACGTAAAAGCCTTCTTTTCATGCATGTTAACATTATAGAAGCCTCCTCCCTCCTCCCTGTTTTATTCGCTGCCTTAGCACACTCTCCCAAACTAGATGTCCTAGTCATGTCTGAATCCTGGCTTAGGAAGGTCAACAAAAACTCTGAAATTTCCATCCCTAACTATAACATTTTCCAACAAGATAGAACTGCCAAATGGGGCGGAGTTACAATCTACTGCAGAGATAGCCTGCAGAGTTCTGTCCTACTATCCAGGTCTGTGCCCAAACAATTTGAGATTCTACTTTTAAAAATCCACCTTTCCAGAAACAAGTCTCTCTCTGTTGCCGCTTGCTATAGACCACCTTCTGCCCCCAGCTGTGCCCTGGACACCATATGTGAACTGATTTCCCCCATCTATCTTCAGATCCCGTGCTGTTAGGTGACCTAAACTGGGACATGCTTAACACCCCAGCCATCCTACAATCTAAGATTGACGGCCTCAATCTCACACAAATGATCAATGAACCTACCAGGTACAACCCCAAATCTGTAATAACGGGCACCCTCATAGATATCATCCTGACCAACCTGCCTTCCAAATACACCTCTGCTGTCTTCAACCAGGATCTCAGCGATCACTGCCTCATTGCTTGCGTCCGTAATGGGTCTGCGGTCAAAAGACCACCCCTCATCACTGTCAAGCGCTCCCTAAAACAGTTTAGCGAGCAGGCCTTTCTAATCCACCTGGCCCAGGTATCCAGAAAGGATATTGACCTCATTCCGTCAGCAGAAGATGCCTGGTTATTCCCATAACCATCTAACGTCATGTCATTCTCATGACCATCTAATGTCATTCCCATAACCATGGGGGGTTAGGGTTAAGGTTCTCTTACTGGGCACAGAGTCACGGGACAGGAGAATGTTTTCTACATTCCGTGTAACCATAGCAACCTCTATTAAACTTCCTGGGATGTGAGGTCAATGACACCAGACACGTGGAGCTGGCCGCTTAAAATAGAGCAAATAACAGACCACGGCTGGTGTGTGTGTGTGTGTGTGTGTGTAAACAGTTCAATCCAGTGCATATCACCATCCTTTCAATATAATTCTGAGAGGGGAAGAAAGAGAGAAAGAGGGGAAGATGCGAGAGAGAGGAAGAGGAGAATGAGGGAAAGCGGAGAGAGAGGGAAAGAGAAAGAGAGGGGGGGGAAGAGGAGAGGGGGAAAGAGAAAGAGAGGGGGAAGAGGAGAGAGGGGGAAAGAGGAGAGAGGGGAAAGCAGAGAGAGAGGGAAAGAGAAAGAAAGGGTGAGAGGAGAGAGTGAAAGAGGAGAGAGAGGGGATGAGAAAGAGTATTCGGCGCATGTGACAAATAAAGTTTGTTTTGAATTGATTGGAATATCAGTCATTCTTGGCAGGTATTATGATATTACATGGACAGATTATTTAAAATACTAGATCACCTGCTGAGCCCCTCATCCAACAGAAGCAGTGTTGAAGATACACACATACAGGAACACTCATCTATACCGTCAGTTAGCGTGTTGCTCCTATTCTGCCATGATTAATGTACTGCAGGTTTGATCTGGTGATCTATCCGGGCCAATCAGCAGACTCCTTCTGTCTGGCCCTGAAAAGACATCTCTGTGACACGGTGAAACTAAGTCAGCAAGTTACTGTAGCAGCACCTGTCACAGTGTAATGAAATTAACTAGACACTGGGACAATTCTGCTTCCTCCTTTCTGCTCTCTACAGGGTCAATCTCTCTCACTGAGGCTTCACTCTGCTCACTACAGGGTCTCGCTCTCTCTCTCTACAGGGTCAAGCTCTCTCTCTCTCTGCTCTCTTCAGGGTCAATCTCTCTCTCTCTCTCTACAGGGTCAATCTCTCTCTCTCTCTGCTCTCTACAGGGTCAATCTCTCTCTCTCTCTGCTCTCTACAGGGTCAATCTCTCTCTCTCTCTCGCTGAGGCTTCACTCTGCTCTCTACAGGGTCAATCTCTCTCTCTCTTCACTCTGCTCTCTACAGGGTCAACCCTCTCTCTCTCTCTTCACTCTACTCTCTACAGGGTCAACCTCTCTCTCTCTCTTCACTCTACTCTCTACAGGGTCAACCCTCTCTCTCTCTCTTCACTCCGCTCTCTACAGGGTCAACCACTCTCTCTCTCGCTCTCTCTCTAAGGCGTCCATGAAGCTAGGGGTAGGGTTGTGGTTAGAGGTCGACCGATTAATCGGAATGGCCGATTAATTAGGGCCGATTTCAAGTTTTCATAACAATCGGAAATCTGTATTTTTGGCCGCCGATTTCCGATTCTTTTTAAATTTATTTTGTATACCTTTTTTATTTAACTAGGCAAGTCAGTTAAGAACACATTCTTATTTTCAATGACTGCCTAGGAACAGTGGGTTAACTGCCTTGTTCAGGGGCAGAACGACAGATTTTCACCTTGTCAGCTCAGGGGATCCATTCTTGCAACCCCACAAATCAAAATCAAATCAAATCAAATCAAATCAAATTTTATTTGTCACATACACATGGTTAGCAGATGTTAAATGCGAGTGTAGCGAAATGCTTGTGCTTCTAGTTCCGACAATGCAGTGATAACCAACAAGTAATCTAACTAACAATTCCAAAACTACTGTCTTATACACAGTGTAAGGGGATAAGGAACATGTACATAAGGATATATGAATGAGTGATGGTACAGAGCAGCATACAGTAGATGGTATCGAGTACAGTATATACATATGAGATGAGTGTGTAGACAAAGTAAACAAAGTGGCATAGTTAAAGTGGCTAGTGATACATGTGTTACATAAGGATGCAGTCGATGATGTAGAGTACAGTATATACATATGCATATGAGATGAATAATGTAGGGTAAGTAACATTATATAAGGTAGCATTGTTTAAAGTGGCTAGTGATATATTTACATAATTCCCATCAATTCCCATTATTAAAATGGCTGGAGTTGGGTCAGTGTCAATGACAGTGTGTTGGCAGCAGCCACTCACTGTTAGTGGTGGCTGTTCAACAGTCTGATGGCCTTGAGATAGAAGCTGTTTTTCAGTCTCTCGGTCCCAGCTTTGATGCACCTGTACTGACCTCGCCTTCTGGATGATAGCGGGTGAACAGGCAGTGGTTCGGGTGGTTGATGTCCTTGATGATCTTTATGGCCTTCCTGTAACAACGGGTGGTGTAGGTGTCCTGGAGGGCAGGTAGTTTGCCCGGTGATGCGTTGTGCAGTCCTCACTACCCTCTGGAGAGCCTTACGGTTGAGGGCGGAGCAGTTGCCGTACCAGGCGGTGATACAGCCCGCCAGGATGCTCTCGATTGTGCATCTGTAGAAGTTTGTGAGTGCTTTTAACTAGTCCAACGCTCTAGCCATTACACTCAACGAGTAGCCTGCCCGTTACGTGAACGTAGTAGAAGCCAAGGTAAATTGCTAGCTAGCATTAAACTTATCTTATAAAAACAATCAATCATAATCACTAGTTATAACTACTGATCCAGTTTAGCAGGCAATATAAACTACGTGAAATTGTGTCATTTCTCTTGCGTTCATTGCACGCCGAGTCAGGGTAATATGCAACAGTTTAGACCGCCTGGCTCATTGCGAACTAATTTGCCAGAATGTTACGTAATTATGACATAACATTGAGGTTGTGCAATGTAACAGGAATATTTAGACTTATGGATGCCACCCGTTAGATTAAATACCGAACGGTTCCGTATCGCACTGAAATAATAAACGTTTTGTTTTCGAGATGATAGTTTCCGGATTCAATCATATTAATGACCCAAGGCTCGTATTTCTGTGTGTTATTATGTTATAATTAGATCAGATTTGATAGAGCAGTCTGACTGAGCGGCAGCAGGCCCGTAATCATTCATTCAAACAGCACTTTGGTGCGTTTTGCCAGCAGCACTTCGCAACAACACAGCCTAATCAGCCTAATGACTGGTGTAACTTTTGAGGCTCTGGGGACCCATGTCAAATCTTATCAGTCTCCCGAGGGGGAATAGGTTTTGTCGTGCCCTCTTCACGATTGTCTTGGTGTGTTTGGACCATGTTAGTTTGTTGTTGATGTGGAAGTCAAGGAACTTGAAAACTCTCGACCCCGTCTATGTTATTGGATGCCTGTTCGGTCCTCCTTTTCCTGTAGTCCACAATCATCTCGTTTGTCTTGCTCACATCGAGGGCGAGGTTGTTGTTCTGGCACCACACTGCCGGGTCTCTGACCTCTAACCTGTTGGTTCATGTCAGTCTGATCTTCCTGCC
This sequence comes from Oncorhynchus keta, assembly GCF_023373465.1. NCBI lineage: Eukaryota > Metazoa > Chordata > Actinopteri > Salmoniformes > Salmonidae > Oncorhynchus > Oncorhynchus keta. Next base: position 8,583,481 of record NC_068421.1, read on the forward strand.
ATGTTATTAATATCATTAATACTAATCCATGAGAGCATGTGTGGATATTGATTATTAGAAAGTAAAAAATAAAATTTAAAAAAGCATCTCTTGAAACCCTCTGTGGCATGATGGGGCCCCTGTGTAAACATAGCTGCCTAAATATCTGCACCCCTGTTCTGGACCAGAGATGGGTAGCCTAGCGTCTAAGAGAGTTGGGCCAGTAACTGAAAGGTTGCTGGTTCCAATCCCAGCAGACTACGTGAAAAATCTGTCGATATGTCCTTGGCGAGGCAATAAAACCTAATTGTTCTGTTAAAGTCACTCTGTATAAGATAGAGAGAAAAAAATGCAGTCCACTTCCCGAAAAACACATTAAGCACATGTCGCACCTGG